>NW_024081580.1:395783-616606 GCF_003009895.1 Hyaena hyaena
GGAAAGAGCCTAAGTGTCCATCAACGGACGAATGGATCAAGAAGATGTGGTTTAGCCATATCATGGAATACTCCATGGCAATGAGAAACAATGAAATCTGGCCATGTGTAGCAACATGGATGGACCTTGAGGGTGTTATGCTGAGCGAAATAAGTCAGGCAGAGAAGGACAGATACCATATGTTTGCACGTATAGGAGGATTAGAAGGAACTTAACTGAGGAACAAGGGGGAAAAGAAGGGGGGAAATGGGGGAAAGGGAGAGAGGCAAACCATGAGAGACTCTTGAATGCTGACAAAAACTGAGGACTGATGGATGTGGGGGGAGGGGGGATGGGCATGGAGGAGGGCACTTGTGGGGATGAGCCCTGGGTGTTATGTGGAAACCAATTTGACAATAAACTATTTGTAAAAAAAAAAAAAAAAAAAAGATAAGGTTAAATATAAATAGCTGCAGAAGGATATCATTTATTTAAAGTAAGCAAAATGATGTATTTTACTACATATCCATAATGATATCATTATGGATATGTAGTAAAAACTAACATGAATAAGAGTCATATGTTTTGGATTAGTATTTTTATTTTGGTATGACAATATAGAATATGATGAACCTTAGAGGCAGTGTGTCAATGTGATATTGCTGTATGAAGCAAATAATTTAAAATAATAAATACATATTTATTTGGTCAGAGAGTCATGGCATTTGCCACATTATTCTGTGTACTTTTTTTATAACTTTGAAATGTTTTGTATAAAAATGATGCTGATAACTACAAGTAACCTAGGTAAAGGTAAAACTATATGACTAATAAATAAATTGAACTAAATAGCATATACCATCATACCAAAATGGCAATGAGAACCACAGATTTCAGATAATAAAGGGAAGAGTGGATGAGAAAAAAAATCCAGAAAGCCAACCAAGGCAAGAAAGGCAGAGATGGAGAAGGAAGGAAAGACCATGAAGTTATTGAAGAAAGAAAACTTCACCTGAGGACAAAATGATCCATAATATCAAATATAGGAAGGATGTCCAATAAAATAAGAGCTTAAAAATATCTATCAAACTTATTGAATAAGAAATCCATTAACTAGTTTCAGTGAGATGGTAGGGGCAGAAACTATTCTAATAAGAAATCAAGAGGAAGTGAAAATTTGAGGGAAGTGCAAAATATCTGTAGTGTAATAAGAAACATTTGATCTTTGTCCTTGGTTCCTGCTATAAAGCTCCTAAAATTCTTGGGATTTCCCGACTGATAAGAGTGTCTCTTGTTATTCATATGGAGTCCTTTCTGATCACACTTGACTTTATGGAAAGAGTTGACTCAGGGTGGAGTCCTTAGCTAGTCTCTGGATAATGCTGGTCACCAGAAACACCAAACATATTGAGTTTGGAGAATGTTAATTCTCAACCCCCACTGCAGCCTCAAGGGAGAGGAGGGCTAGGGATTAGGTTATAAAAACTCTTAAAGAAGATATTTGGAGAACTTCTGAGTTGGTAGTATACCCTAACACATCAGGGATAGAAGTTCTTGTACTCTAGACTTTTCCAGACCTCACCCCCATGTATCTCTTCCTCTGGTTGTTCATTTGTATCCTTTATAGTAAACCAGTAAATGAAAAAAAAAAAAAAGTCCCTTCCTGTACTCTGTGAGACATTCTAGTAAATTATCAAACCTGAGGAGAGGGTTGTGGGAATCCGAAGACACCCATCAGAAGTATGTTGTGACTGGTGTCTAAAACTGGTCAGTCTTGTGAGACTGAGCCCTGGACCTGAGGGTACTATTAACTACAGGCATTTAGAGTCACAACTGAGTTGTTGACAGCTGATGTCAGGGAATTATCTGGTGTCAGAAAACATACCATAGCATCCCACCTAAGAAATTTTCCTGAGACAAAATGAAGGGAGGCCAGTTAGTAACTGGAGGATAGAAGAAAGTGTTTTGTACTTTTTCTTATTTATAAAGAGGCTTGAAAATATTTATAGGTTTTGAGAGGAGTTATGATAGAGTAGGCAGTTAGCTAGATAGGAGCAGGGAACAAATGCTTGCCAACAGATGAAAAGGGGTGAAACCAAGTTCCAAACAGCAGCAAAAGACAGGAGGGGGGCCGATGCATTCTTCCTATAACCCCCACCTTACAGTAACTTATTTCTTCATTATAGTACATTTACATGGTACTTATGACCCTTCCTGACCCTCCAGACTGATAGAAGAAGTTCCTTAGATGATTGGAGACAACTACAGTCAGAGACCACGCTAGCTATGATCTATAACCTATGCAAACGTAAAAAGAAAAGACTCCTCTAAGCCCAGTGCAGCTGACACCTCTGGGCCTGCCTATTCTCTCTTCAGAGTGTACTTCCTCTTTAGCTGCTATTAAGCTTCTGCCTACTGAGAGGTTAGCTCTGAATTCTTTCTTGGCCAAACTCAAGAACCAAGGCCTGTATGGAGGTAATGCAGGGATGAAGTTAATTCAGAAATAATTGACAAACTAGGTCCCTCAGGATGAGGAAGGGAAGAGGAAGACATCAGAGTAAATTGGGAAGCTATAATCCTGAATAATAAATGGGAACAGGAAGGGATGTGATTGTTGTTATTTTTGTTGTTTTAAGAAGAGGAAACAAAGTTATCTTACTACATCTCTGATGGCTTATTACTGGGTAAAGAAAGAAGTGAGATCTTCCATAGAGAACAGGAAGTCCACAACTGGTTAAGAGTAATAAAGTTTACAGAGATATTCAGGAAATCAGAGTCAGATAGATGATGGGTAAAGAAATTGATTGAGGGAAACTTCCTTTCTTCATGTCTTCCTCTAGCCAACATAACTGAACACAAAGATCTGAAATAAACGCTGAAACTTATTTTACAGTATATTCTCTAAGGACAGAGCTCACATGCTCATAAGCACAGAAAATCTAAAGGAGAAAAGGGCAGTTGATATGGGTATGGGGGGAAATATCTAACTGATATTAACTAGTAGCTCTATTTTGCCCTAACAGAGATTTTAATTATTTTTAATGTTTATTTATTTTCAGAGCGAGAGAGAGAGACAGAGCATGAGTCGGGGAGGAACAGAGAAAGAGGGAGACTCCGAATCTGAAGCAGACTCCAGGGTCTGAGCTGTCAGCACAAAGCCCTACCAGAAAATCATGACCTGAGCTGAAGTTGGATGCTTAACGACTGACCCACCCAAGAGCCCCAACCTAACAGAGATTTTAAATCTCCATTTCTACTAAGGCCAAGTTTCTACTAAACTGCAGTATATTTTAATTTGAATCTTTTCATTTCACTATGCTGAACTAATTTTTGTTCCTATTAATTTTTATTTACAGAATGTAGGGGAACCTGATCAGGTGGGGGTTGGCAGAATGAGTAGTATAACAATTCACCCAAGGCAGAACAAAAGAGCTCAAACTTCATTGAATATATTCCACAAGGGAGCGATAGGCAGGACAGCCAAGGAGAGAATGTTAGTGATAAGGTGGTGGTGAGGGACCATAGTTATAGGGCAGAGTGATGGAGTAAGGGAATATACGGAATTTTCCCTCTTTTGGTAATCTTAGGAACTGTGTCTGGTTGTAACTGGTCAGTTAGGGCCTATGGCTATTTCATGGTGGGTCACTTAATGAGCCAATTTGCATCAATTCAATGATTCTTTGCTGTGGTCCTATTTGCCTTGCTCACGGTTTCATTTCTCAAGTTGTTGCCTAAAAGCAGGCTGTATGTAGAATGATGTATAGGTTCTAACTGGTATTACATAAATGTGAATACATTAATACTCAGTCTTTAACTTACAATATAAGCAATAATATATTTTTTCACAGAGCAAGCGCTAATCTGTATTTATTAAATGAATGTATCTTTAATACATAAGAATGCATAAATATTGGGAAATAAACTACTTTGAAAAAACTTCAATCTTTATATAATTTATTTTTTCACATAATTTAAATTAATTTGAAAGTTTAGCTCCAGAAAATACTCTCCTAGAGTTACATTTTAAACTCATGTATAAGCATTGTTAACATAATTATATCCATAGCTTAGACCGACTTATGCTTTGGAAAAAAATGTATATAATTTAATTACTCATAAAAATAAATTATCTGCCATATTTTTATGTTCATCATACCTCCAACATAGAAATTCACAATTTTTTCTACTTTTAAGAGTATAAACTCTTTCAGTGTCTTTAAAATTTTTGTCTGTTTCTTTGTTTTGGCTTTGCTCTTTAATGAAACTACTATTTAAAATGGTAGCTTGATTTTTATATTTATTCATCTTCACTCTGAAGGAGGCTGACCTTCAAATAGATTGGAAATTGAAATTAAGAACATTTTAATCTTCATTAGCTTTTAATTAGAGCACTCTAAATAATCCTTTATTCAAACTTGAATTTTCCATAGCAACTCTTATAGAGGTCTTATACTCAGTACTTGATTATATGCTTAGCTATTAATTTAAATTAGAAGAAAATGCCAGAAAATACATTATTTCTACAAGTGCATGTTTGTGATGTGTTGCAAATGCATATCATTAATAGCTTTAGTGAATTTTTAAGTGAATTAAATGGTTTGTTTCACAAAAGAGAGGCTGAAATAAAATTACTCAGTTTCAATCTACAAAGGTTCCAAATTAATCAATTTAGAATTGATATTTAATTATATGAATACAGAATAAAGTGATAGTTAATATAGTTACTGAGTTTAAATACCTGAGGAGTAAAGCTACAGTACAATATATGGATGTGAGTCCTGTATATTCAGATCACTGGGGTAGGTACAACTACATTTTCTGGTGTTTTAGTTATGTGTGCATATATGTGTGTATACATATATCTTTTTTCAAATATTCAGTTTCTATAGTGACCAGATTACCTACCCATGATAAACTTGAAAAGCTTACTTATAAGAACTTAAGATTTATAATAAGCATTGAGGAATTTAGCAAAATTGGACAGTGGCAAATTTCATGAATTATTAAAAAAAAAAACAACCTTATTATAAGAGGTAAAAATCAGAACTCTTCCAAAATCCTACCTTTTAAACTTTTTAAATTTTTAACTGTTTTTATTTATTTCTGAAAGAGATAGAGAGACAGCATGAGCAGGGAAGGGTCAGAGAGAGAGGGAGATACAGAATCTGAAGCAGGCTCTGAGCTAGCTGTCAGCACAGAGCCTGACGCAGGGCTTGAACCCCATGAACCACGAGATCATGACCTGAGCTGAAGTCAGAAGCTTAACCGACTGAGCCACCCAGGCACCTCCAAAATCCTACTTTTAGAGTGAAACTACAATTTTCCTCTGGATCTCTATTAAAATAAAATAAAGATATAAAATAAAAATTGGGGCACCTGGGTGGCTAGGTTGGTTAAGCATCTGACTTTAGCTCAGGTCATGATCTCACAGTCCGTGGGTTCAAGCCCTGCATCAGGCTTTGTGCTGACAATTCAGAGCCTGGAGCCTGCTTCAGATTCTATGCCCGCGCCCCCCCCCCTCCCCCCGTTCTTTCCCTGCTCATGTTCTATCTCTCTCTCAAAAAATAAACATTTAAAAAAACATAATAAGTAAATAAATAAAATAGATTTAAAAAATAAAATCAAGTTAGACCTGGAGCCATGTTTACCTCAGCCTACCTTGGTTTTTGGTGTTTTCCAAAAGATGACTTTCCCTCTGCAAGTCTAAGCTTGATGGGTGTGGTCTGAAGCTGCATGACACTGTCCCTATCATGGCAATGGAGTCCTCATCACATATCAGAATTAGAGAAAACCCAAATTAATGCAGTATAGTACCCAGAAAGTACTAGACAAAAATCAGAGAAAATTAACATAACTGCAGACAAGTATGTTTGTCGAAGTGACAATGGCAGGGAAAGGTTATACAAGACTAAAGATCAGGTGATCCCATATCAGCAATACTTCTATGTGTTTCATTGAATGGACTCTTTCTTTTTATCTGAGTAGCACAGGAAAGAGAGGGAACTCATATTTATAGGACATTAACACTCAGTCATGCTATAATTGCCTTCACAGAATTTATCAATTTTATTCGTCTGACTAGGATTGATGGTAGGCATCATCTTCTACAGAAAAAGTCACTAAGGTTCAAGGATGGTTAAGTGTCTTGCTTTAAGTGATTGAGCTTGAACTGAAACCCAAGTTTCCTGATTTGAATTGGATTTTTATTTATTGCAATCATGTTTTCCAAATATGCTTTTTCATAAATATATCCTAGAAGTTTAACAAAAGGCAGATACCTGAACCCCAGACCTATGGCATTAGCATCTGCAAGGGAAATCAGGCACTTTCAGAAACTCCTACATTCAAAAGATGCCAGGAGAATGCACATGTGCTACAGGCTCTCTTTTCTGCTCCAAATCCCTAAATTGTATACAGGACATTTAAAATTTTGAATCAATCTGAAATAACTCTGGAGAAGAAAAACAAACAAACAAATTATAGTGGATCAAAAATGGTGAAAAGTTCTTGAAATAGAGAATGAAAAATGGATAGATGGGAAGAAGAAAAACTGAATGTGGAAACAGAAACCACAAACCTAAACTATTATACTTCACCACTGACTGATAGTTAAAAAACAATAGGTGATAATAATGATTGAGAAAATATTCATAGAGGAGTTTTGCCAGACCAGACACCTTAAAAATGCTAACTAGTCATAAAAAAATAAAAAAAGGTGTCATATAGGAGATTACTGGTCTTATGGGTTATTTGCATGCTGATGTCCTTGGTGTCCCAAGAAAGAAAAAGGTCAAATGCATAGGGGCATTTTTATTAAAAAGGTAAATTTTACACAGGAGTTTCTGTTATAAAACAATTAAGCTTCCCAAGATAGTGACTGGTACTTCCTGAGCTATTCAATAGAAACATTTTGCTAGAAGCATCATTCCATGTTAAATGCCAAGCTTCTGGAATCTTGATTGTATTTGCTCACTTAATTTGTAATTGATGAGTTTTATTGAGATCCATTTTGTGTACAGTGTGTAGATTTTCTCTTATTGATAATGCAAGACCCTCAGATATGATTTGCTCCTCGACATAAATAACATAAATAAATATTCAAGTAGACTCAAAAGCCAGCACAACATAAATACTCAAGTATATTCAAAATCCAGCACAACAAATAGCCTTGTTTACTTGACATCAAAGATCAATAACGCAGAAGAGGGAACTGATTTGAAGTTGACCATAGATAACAGTGTCAGAAATAAAAGGAAGCTTGTAGACAAGCAGCAAGACTTCTGGTTAAGATGCCATAACATGGGCAGTTAGATGTTTATACTTTATCTCTGAACTGAGCCCCTTCTGACCTCCTCTTTGGAGAATACTTGTGGCAAATTGTGCAGAGAGAGAAGGGGCTCTCCAGAGTATATGGCAAAGCATGAAAGAAATGAATAGCCTTCAATACCCAAGGGACTAGATCAATATTTACTCTTAATAACAGACTGGCCTTCCTCCAGTGTCACTGAGAGCAGGCTAGTACATAAGCCACAGTAAAACTGCCTATCGCATCCTGCAAGGAAGAGTTATTTTAGTCTAACAGGAATTATAAACTAAAAGTTCTATAGTCCAGTCAAGAATTAGCTAATTGAGTGATAGAAGAAAAACATGCCGATGCCCTTTGTTAACATTTGACCCCAGGAGAATATAAAACCTAGGGAGGAGTCAGCCCTTGGGATGAATGATAGGGAAGCAATCTGGGACAATGTGAATAATGTAAGGTTTCCAGGTACCTGAAGGGTAATCCAGAAGTGAAAGGTGGACCCTACACAGGCAGATGGGTCCCTCTTCTTGTCTTGAAACATAGTTCAAGGAACCATTTAGTGGGGTCCTTTTTTCCCCCAGTGTATTTATTTACTTATGTTTTTAAATGTTAATTCCATGTAATTAACATACAGTGTTATATTAGTTTCAGGTATACAATATAGTCATTCAACACTTCCATATATCACTCTGCATTCATCACGACACATGCATTGCTTAATTTCCATCACCTACTTAACCCATTCTGTCACCCACTTTTCTTCCCTGATAACTATCTTTTTGGTCTCTATAATTAAGAGTCTATTTCTTGGCTAGTCACTTATTTTTTCCCTGTGTTATCTTTCTCAAATTCCACATATGAGCAGAATCATATGGTATTTGTCTGACTTATTTTACTTAGCATTATACTCTCTAGCTCTATCTGTGTCTTTGAAAATGGCAAGATTTCATTCTTTTTTATGGCTGAGTAATATTCCAGCATATGTATATATGTATATATATATATATATATCACATCTTCTTTATTAATTCATTTATCAGATATTGACACTTGGACTATTTTCATATCTTGGTTATTGTAAATAATGCTGCTGCAATTGTATGGGTGCTTGTACCCCTTTGAATTAGTGTTCTTATATTCTTTGAGCAAATACCCAGTAGTGCAATTTTTGGATCATAAGGATCATAAGTTAGATTTTTCAGAAACTGCCATACTGTTTTCCACAATGGCTGCACCAGTTCCCATTCCTACCAACAATGCATGAGAGTTTATTTTTCTCCACATCCTCACAAACACCTTTTGTTTCTTATGTTGTTAATTTAGCCATTCTGACAGATGTGAGGTCATATCTCATTGTGGCTTTGATTTGCATTTCCCTGATGATAAGTGATGATGAGTATTTTTTCAAGTGTTTGTTGGCCATCTGAATGTCTTCTTTGGTGAAATGTCTGTGTCTTCTGCCCATTTTAATTGGATTATTTGTTTTGTTTGGTTTGAGTTGTATAAATTCTTTGTATATTTTGTATACCAACCCTTTATTGGATATACCATTTGCAAATATCTTCTCCCATTCCATTGGTTGCCTTTTAGGGTTTTTTTTTTTTTTTTTTTTTTTTTTAGTTTTCTTTGCTGTGCAGAAGCTTTAATTTTGATGTAGTCCCAATAGCTTATTTTTGCTTTTGTTTCTCTTGTCTCAGGAGACATCATAGCAGGAACTTTTTAAAGTGTGGGGCCCAGCATATGAATCCCTCTTACTCAAATCTAATGTTATTACTATTTCAGATCATCATTCAGGAATGAAGAAAGTCAAGTCCTGGGATTGAAGGGATTATTAAGTGTCAAAGAGGATAGTAAATTAAATTTAAAGATAAATAAACCATGGGAAAAATCACATAACAATAACAAAAAGAAAATAATATATACTTCAAGAGGAAAAATAATTGTATTACCTAAAAAGAATAAAAATCAAAATGCTATCAAACAACACATGAGTAATTCCAATCTAAGACTATTTTTTTGTTCCTTGGAGATTTCCTTAGTAGAAATAAGTGACATGCAATTATTTACAGAGATGCAGAAATAAGCACACACATTGCCAATTGAAATAAAAAGGCAGTTCCTTGAGATGATAAAGGGTATTTGCCAAAACTAACTGTAAAGATCGCACTCAGAGGTAACAACTTGAAATCTGTCTTTTACATTCAGAAATGAGACACAATATCTATTTCTACCTCTATTCTAGAAGGTCTGAGCCAGTACTATGAAAATATAAGAAAATTAACAAAATACAATGTATAAGGTTAAGGGAGAGAAAAACAGATGTGAGTGTTTTCAGGTGATATGCCTTCTATGTTTTTCCATAGAGAAGTTTAGGAAATGTATAAATAAACTATTACAAATAATGAAAGAATCAATAACAATAAACAAAGAAGCAATAGATAATACACAAAATAATGGAAACATTAAGAACTTATATTTAAACACTTGGCTAGAAATGGATAATGCCTTAGAAATGTACAACCAAAATCATGCAAGAGAAATAAAGAAATTGAATTGACCAGTAACTTTTAAATCAATTGAAATAACAGAAAAATATTTTCAAGAAATAAGTCTCTAGACTCAGATTCTTTTATAGGTAAAGTGTATCAAATTTCACTTGAAAAATTAATTCCTTTTGCCTTAAGATATCCATTGGAAAGAGATTCAGATCATTGTTTTTCAACTCTTGTAAACGGGTGATCCTTTGTTCAAAGTTCATATTCATGAATTAGGTGTTAAAAGGGAGAGAGAGGTAAGGAATTCCTATTTTCTGCTTGAATCTAAATGTTAGTATCTTATTATCCATCTTACATTTCACCCGAGGCAATTTCATTTCCTTCAGGTATCATAGGGACTCATATCCATATGCTATGGTACTAAAACATTTATATGATTCAGACTTCCTTTATAAAAATTCTCTCATATATCAATTACTGATGTGAGTTTCCTCCAGATTTCCTCCCAGGCTTCTGAAGTAAAATGTGTCCACAGTCCAACTCATAATCATTCCCAAGGAAGATTAGAGATTAGAGATCTCCAAAAAATAACACCATCAGTGGCTTAAAAGAGAAACCTGGGATCACCTTGATCCCTCTGTCTCCACCTCATCTGACATAGCTATCACACAGTACTATCACTTCTATTTCAAAGTTCACTGTAAACTTTTACCACTTCCACATTCTACTTTGAAATACTTAAGGAGCCTCCTTATTTGTTTGGCAACCTTGACGACTGCTATATCCTATTCCATTTTTCATGTAGCAGCTGGAAAGATTTTTTCTAAATACAGCAGAAATCCTATCACATCATTTGCCCCCTTAATTCCTTCAATAACTTCCCATAGATTTAAATAATATCCAAAACTTTTAGCATGAACTATAAAGCTTTGATTATACCTCTTTCTCTTTCATTACACTCCAGTACACTAGTATTCTTCCTGTATTTTGAAAGCATCAAGCTATTTCTCATTTAGGGCTTTTTGCATCTGAACTGAACATGTGAACTCACATCTTCATGTGAGTAACTTCTCTTCTCCTTTCTGATAGAAATACAAATGATAATTCTTCTGTAAGACCATCACAAATTTCTTGAAACAGAGATCACCAAATTGTCTCCATTATGTCACTGTTTTTTTTCTTTTACATTGCTCATTAGATATTGAAGTTATGCAATTATTTGTGATTTTATTTGTTAGAAGTCATTTTTTCCATAAGTATTTAATCTATGCCATTGAATTGTAAGTATATAGCACTATACCTGGTACATGACAAGCATTCAATAAATATTTCTTATAATAATGAACAAATGATATAAATAAACATTTATGCAAAAAAGAAGCATATTCCCAAATTTTCAGAAGTGTGAACATTGCATGCTAAGTAAAATGAGAGCCAAAATAAGAAAAACTAAACACAAACAAAAAAGTTAGCAATATAATCATATATGATAAAATTTAAGCTACCTAAAAGCATCAGTTTAATATAAAAAAATATTTTGTTTTTACTTTAGCTTTAAAAGTTAAATAGCAATCCTTATCAAAAGAATACCAGCATTCTTCACAGAGCTATAAAAAACAATCCTAAAATTTATATGGAACCAGAAAAGACCCCAAATAGCCAAAGCAATCTTGAAAAAGAAAACCAAAGCTGGAGGCATCACATTCCTGGATTACAAGCTGGGTCCAGGATTATTACAAAACTGTAATAATCAAGACAGTATGGTACTCGCACAAGAACAGATACTGAGATCAATGGAACAGAATAGAGAACCCAGAAATGGACCCACAAATATATGGGCAACTAAACTTTGACAAAGCAGGAAAGAATATCCAATAATATAGAATAAAGACAGTCTCTTCAGCAAATAGTGGTGGGAAAACTGGACAGCAACATGCAGAAAAATGAACTTGGCTCACTTTCTTACACCATACACAAAAATATATTCAAAGCTGATGAAAGACCTAAATGTAAGACAGGAAGCCATGAAAATCCTAGAGGAGAAAGCAAGCAAAAACCTCTTTGACTTCAGCCACAGCACTTTCTTACTTGACATGTCTCTAGGGTCAGGGGACACAAAAGCAAAATTGAACTATTGGGACCTCCTCAAGATAAAAACTGCACAGCGAAGGAAACAATCAGCAAAACTAAAAGACAACCAAAGGTATGGAGATGATATTAACAAATGACAATATCAGGATTGACAATAAAGGATTAATTTCCAAAATCTTTTTTTAAAATTATTTATTGTTGAGACAGAGAAACAGCTTGAGTGGGAGAGGGTCAGAGAGAGGGAGAAAGAATCTGAAGCAGACTCCAGGCTCTGAGATGTCAGCATAGAACCCGATGTGGGGCTCGAATTCACGAGCTGTGAGATCATGGCCTGAGCCAGTCAGCTGCTTAACCAACTCAGCCACCCAGGCACCCCATCCAAAATCTATAAAGAACTTACCAAACTCAACACCCAAAAAACAAATAATCCAATGAAGAAACAGGCAAAATACATGACATGTCTTCTCCAAAGAAGACATCTAGATGGCCAACTGACACATGAAAAAATGCTCAACATCATTCATCATCAGGGAAATACAAATCAAAATCACAATGAGATACCATCTCATACCTGTCAGAATGGCTAACATTAACAACTCAGGCAATGACAGATGTTGGCAAGGATGCAGAGAAAGAGGATCTCTTTTGCACTGATAGTAGGAATGCAAATTGGTGCAGCCATTCTGGGAAACAGTATGGAGGTTCCTCAAAAAAATTAAAAATAGAACCACCCTTACAACCCAGCAATTGCACTGCTAGGTATTTATCCAAAGGATACAGATGTGTGCCCCAATGTTTATAGCAGTGCTATCGGCAATACCCAAAGTATGGAAATACACACACACACACACACACACACACACACATGCACACACACAATGGAGTATCACTTGGCAATTGAAGAGAATGCAATCTTGCCATTTGCAACATGTGGATGGAACTAAAGGGTATTATACTTAGTCAAATTAGTCTGTCAGAGAAATAAACATCATATGACTTCACCCTTTTGAGGAATTTAAGATACAAAACAGATGAACGGAAGGGAAGGGAAGCAAAACTAATATAAAAACAGGAAGAGGGACAAAACATTAGAGACTCTTAAATATAGAGAAAAAACAGAGGGTTGCTATAGAGGCTGTGGGAGGGGGGATGGGCTAAATGGGTAAGGTGCATCAAGGAATCTACTCCTGAAATTATTGTTGCACTATATACTAACTTGGATATAAATATAAAAATTAATTAATTTTTAAAAAGTGAAATAAACTAAGACATATTTAGTGCTTGCTTTTTCTATATTGTAAAGTTCTAAATGTATCATTCACCCTGAGAAAGAACTTCATCATAGACATCACAGATAAGTCCCTGTAGATAGCATAAAATATTTAAGCATTCAAATAAATTAGATATTTAAAAAGCATCAAAACTTAATCACCATTTGACAATGCTCAAGTAAATTCTTTGAAATATGGACATGTAGCTTTAACATAACGAAGATTAGTCAGGAACCCTCACATGAGAAATATATATGAGCCTTTTAAAATAGTTAATCACAGTATTTTTAGATATTTTAAAGTAGTGCTCTATAAAATAAGTCAATAGCTATTTTTAAAAATTTTAAATGAAAACTTAAAACTACAAGAAATCATCAAGTCATTAAAAAAATCCTGGGGATGTGGCGCCTGGGTGGCTTAGTCTGTTAAGCGTCCGACTTTCGCTTAGGTCATGATCTCACGGTTCGTGGGTTCGAGCCCCGCGTCGGGCTCTGTGCTGACTGCCAGCTCGGAGCCTGGAGCCTGTTTCAGTCTGTGATTCCCTCTCTCTCTGACCCTCCACTGCTCACGCTGTCTCTCTCTCTCTCCTAGAAATAAGTGAAACATTAAAAAAAAAAAAAAATCCCGGGGAGCACCTGAGTAACTCAGTCAATTAAGCATCCAGCTTCTGCTCAGGTTCTGATCTCACAGTTCAGTTCCTGACTTTAAACCCCACCTCGGGCTCTGCATGGACAATGCTCTCTGCCCCTCCCCTGCTCACATTCTCTTTTTCAAAAATTAATAAACAAACTTTAAAGAAAACTTAAAAATCTCTTGAAAATGTGCATCACTTACATATTTTTTTTTATGGCTGGACCAGTTTATTTTCAGTTATTTCCTCACCCTTAAGTATGTTTCCAAAAAAAAAAAACCCAGGGTCTTCCAACTACCGATACAATTTCAAAGGAAATTCTATGCAACCTTTCTTGTGCTAGAGATAAATTAGGTATTAAAGTGGCAAAGTCTGTTATCAGTCAGTCTGCAGCAGTTTAGAGACTGGAACCAGAAGAGCTTAGAATTAAAAAGCTTTATTTACCAGTATTAAAAGGTGATACTGATGTATTTGGAAAGAATATATGTTTTCTACTATAGCTATGTAAACCTGATAATGTAAAGTGCAAGTTATAGATAGGTAGATAGATAGATATATGGAGGACCATGGGCTAAAAATTATATATACACACATATATATTTGTTACATATATATATACAGTATACATTTTTGTTACATATTTGTTATATACACAAAAGTATACGTGTGTACTTGATTCACTACAGGATATGTTCCTATACAGCAAATATTGGAAATAAAAGAACAAGTTCTAGCATATTTCCACATGAAAAAAACTACATATTAGAAACAATAGATCGAGCAATTTTACTTATTTTTTTTTCACAAAGACAAGATAAACTTCCTAAGAATTTATTGTGAAATTTGCTGCACCACTGAACCCTCTAAATAATCTTGGCTAATCTCTTGCTAGAGACATGAGCTACATTTTTAATCAACCCCTTTATACACATACCTGGAATTTTACATTTTCAAATATAAAAATAATAAAATCTTCTAAAATATAGAAATTTTATTTAAAAAGTTAAGATACATGAACATAAAGCAGAAAGTGATTTAAACCATTGTATCTCAAATTTTTTGGATTCATGTTATCTTTATACTCTTAAAATGATCAAGGGAGACCTCTCTTCAGATATGTTTATGTAGGATATATCTATTTATATTTACTATGATTAAAAAAAAGAAAAAATAAAATATTCATGTATTCACAATTGGTTTTAAAAAAATAATATTAAGCCCAATACTTCTTCACATAAATAACATTTGTTATGAGAAATCATGATATTTATACCCCAAAATTAGTAAGAAGAGTAGCATTGTTTTACATATGACTTACTGGAAATAGCCATATTCTTAATACCTGCTTCAGAAGTCAATCTCTTATATTACTTTAGTTGAAGCAAATGGAGAAAATGCAACTACACTCTTGAAGTTGGAAAGAAGAAGAATCTTCGCAGAACCAGAACTAACATTCCTAAAATGTGTATGGAACCACAAAAGGCCTCATTTGGTCAAAGAAATCTTGAAAAAGAAAAACAAAGCTGAAGGTATCATAATTCCAGATTTCAAGTTATACAACAAAGCTGTAGCAATCAAAAGAGTATGGTACTGGCACAAATATAGACACATAGATGAATAGAACAGGATAGAATTCCCAGAACTAAACCCAGGATTATAAGGTCAATTAATCTTTGACAAAGCACAAAAGAATATCCAATGAGAAAGAGAATTGTCTCTTCAACAAATATTCTGAGAAAACTGGACAGCAACATGAAAAGAAAGAAACTGGACCACTTTCTCACACCATACACAATAATAAACTCAAAATGGATTAGAGACCTAAATGTTAGATTTGAAACCATAAAAATTCTAGAAGAGAGCACAGGAAGTAATTTCTCAGATAACAGCTATTGCAACATTTTTCTAGATATGTCTCCTGAGACAAGGGAAACAAAAGCAAAAATAAACTATTGTGACTACATCAAAATAAAAAGCTTCTGCATAGCTAAGAAAGCAACCAACAAAACTAAAAGACAACCTACTGAATGGGTGAAGATATTTGCAAATGATATACTTGATAAAGGGTTAGTATCCAAAATATATAAAGAGCAATTTACCATAAAAAAAAACCCACAAATAATCCAATTAGCAAGTAGGCAGAAGACATGAGTGGACATTTTCCAAAGAAGACATACAAATGACCACAGACATATGAAAAGATGCTCATCATCACACATCATCAGGGAAATACAGATCAAAACTACAGAGAGATATGACCTCACACCTGCCAGAATGGTTAAAATCAAAGACACAAGAAACAATGAGTGCTGGTGAGGACGTGGAGAAGAAGGAGCACTTGTACACTGTTAGTGGGAATGCAAAC
Organism: Hyaena hyaena; assembly: GCF_003009895.1. NCBI lineage: Eukaryota > Metazoa > Chordata > Mammalia > Carnivora > Hyaenidae > Hyaena > Hyaena hyaena. The sequence continues at coordinate 411,919 of NW_024081580.1, forward strand.
TGGTATAGCCATTATGGAAAACAGTGTATGGAATTTCCTCAAGAAATTAAAAGTCCAACTACCCTATGATCCATTAACCACACTGCTGGGTATTTATGCAAAGAATACAAAACCACTAATTTGAAAATATATATGCATTTCCATGTCTACTGCAGTATTATTTACATTTATAGCCAAATTATGGAAGCAGCCCAAGTGTCCATTCATACATGAATGGATAAAGAAGATGTGGTACCCACACACACACTCACACACACATTGAAACACATTCATCCATAAAAATGAATGAAATCTTGCCATTTGCAACAAGATAAATGGATCTAGAGGGTATAATTCTAAGTGAAATGAGTCAGTCACAGAAAGACAAACACCATATGCTTCCAGTCATATGCGGAATGTAAGAAACAAAATAAATAAAGGGAAAAAAGAGTAAAACCAAAAAATAGACTCTTCTTCCCCACCTCCCCCCCAAATGAGACTTTCAACTATAGAGAACAGGTGATTACCAGAGGGGAGGTAGGATGAGCAATGAATGAAGTGAATGAAGGAGATTAAGAGTACAACTTATATGACGAACATTGAGTAATATATAACATTATTAAATCACTATATTGTACACCTGAAACCAATTTAACATCATTAACTATATTTAAAATATTTTAAAAAGAGGAATATTTTAAAAGATTTTCCAAATAATTGTGGATGTCTTCCCCTGATGCTAAACCCAAACTCAAGAAGTGGTATTTTTTGTTTGTTTCTGTTTTTTTTTTTAAGATTAGAGAAATTTAAAGTTGAAACATGGATCTGAAACCAGATCAATGAACTTTTTATACCTGTTACATACCTTTAAATTCTCTTGTTTTATTTTGAAATTTGAATGAATCTCTTACCTACACATGACTTTGTAACATTACATACTAGTCATCTGGAAAATCCTGGCTCAATGAGTCATGAAGATCTTCCAAATATTGACACATTTGTTTAAACAATATAAAAAAATTGCTGCCATCACCACCAATCTTATAAAAAAAAAAATCCTAGCTCACAGTGGCTGATAAGTGTTCTGAATGTCTCATTTTCACATAAAAGCTTGTATTGCATCATCAACAATTAATTTGTTGTTTTCCTTAAAGCTACAGTTTTATTTTTAAGAAAGTGTCTGCCAATTATTGAAGTCTGAATAATGAAAACTGATTATCAGAATGTTATGTAATTTCTCTGTGACTAAAATGGAATAATCATAACAGTTACCTCAATGTCTGGCTCTAAGAATTCAATGAGTTAATATACGGATAATGCTTAGAACATTATGTTGTAAATAATGAGTGATATATTCCCTATGAAGTTGACTTTTTTTGGTTTTGGTTTTAGTCTGTTTTTTCAAAAAACAAATAGAAAAATTCTAATGAAGTTTAGGCAAATTAGAGTACATTCGGAACCTCAAAGACTCACTGAAAGACTCACTGAACACCTCGGCAAAAAGCTTACTGTACCAACCATCCAACATCTAATTTAGCCTTGTAGAGGATTCCAATCAAGCCTATGTAAACCCAGCCCAAAACCTTCCCATGCTAAGCCCTCTTTTCCTTAACACTGGACTTCTCAGAGAGCATGGAACACACTTGCAATGACCTTTTTGCAATGTCCAGGTCTAGGCTCTACCTCACTAATAAATATAAAAATACTTCTTTTCCCCAAATCCTACCCTGGGGAACGAATAGTAAAAATCCTGTTGGTTGCTTCAAAATAATTCCAAGTATTTTGAAAGTCATTATAATTAATTTATAATTTACAATTAGAATTGGAGAGGGGCACCTGGGTGGCTCAGTTGCTTAAGCATCTGATTCTTGGTTTTGGCTCAGGTCATAATCTCACAATTCATGGGTTCAAGGCCCTCTTCTCCAGATCTACACTCATGGCATGGAATCTGCTTTGGATTCTCTCTCTCCCTCTCTCTGTACCTCCCCTGCTTATTCATGCTCTTTCTCTGAAAGTCAATATATAATCAGTAAAAATAAATGAAATTGGAGACTGCATGTAAAAGTCTTACTTACTAAGAATTAGCATTTATAAACAGTAATATAGAACAGTGGTTCTATACTGGAGATAATATTGCTGCTGGAGACACCTAGTGATATTGGTGTGGATATCACTATATTACGGATATTTGTGGATATCAAAAATGCAGGCATTTTTGATGATCACAACCTGGATGACTCCATTGGAATCTAGTAGGTAGAAGTCAGGGCTGCTGCTGAACTACAACACACAGGATAGCTCCCTACAGCAAAGAATTATCCAGCCCCCAACTCAATAGTGCTGATGTTGTGACTCCTTGTTGTAAGAGTAGATGATTATAAAACAGTGTTCCAGTAATTCAGACTAAATACGACAGTCTGGAAACATTACATTAGCAGGATTTCTTATACTTGCCTTTACTTTTAGAGACAGTCTTAGTTTCCTGAGTAATTCTTAGCTGTCTAGTGCTTATTTATATGGTTATTTTTCATGCATTACTCCTTTTCTTTTTACTCTCTGTTGTAGGCAGGAAAGGGTGTCTGACATACTTTTTCATTTCATATGTGTCAGAACATTGTAACCAGTAATCCTGGGTCTCCTCACAATGGGTAAAGCCATTATTTCACTGAACATCAATTTCCTCTTTTCTCAAATGATGGAAATCTGACAGGATTGGTGGCAGTTTGAATCCAAACTGATTCAAAGAACCCTATGTGATGTCTTTCAAGCGTATTAGGGCCAAGAAGTAGGCATAGCTGAGAGGCCTTGGGCCATCAGTTCATGCTTCAATAGTGTAAAACTGTTCTATGCATATGTAGTGTCCACACTGGTTTACACTTGGACAACGTGTTCCTCTACTAAAGGATAATAAAGTTTCAAAACTACTGCGCTGCATTGTAACTAAGTTCTCTTCAAATTTTCAAAGTAAATTACAAGGTGTTACAGGAAAATTTTTATAAATGTTTTCAATATGCTTTAGTTTTACTATTATCCTTTGGAAACTCCTTTACATTCAAAATCCTGTTATACTTGGTGATATACTATCTTTTTTTTTTCATTGATTATTTCATACATATTACGAAGCATGGGGTATTTACTAGGCATTCTGTGAATGAGGACTTGTACAGACATTGCAAAGGATTATTTTATTTCTTCTTTTAAGAAGTTGAGTGCAGTTAGGAATATGACACCCATCTTTCAATTTGATAAAATGAGTAGTATTATAGGAATCAATGTGTCTTAAGGAAGGCATCTAAAGGCTTTCAGTAATGGAGTGAGATTCCATTACTTAGCTATTGCCATGTGTAACATGAGGTCAAGGTGGTCAGGTGCTCTAATTATTTTCTCAAGAAAAACTGAAATAAAGATGTTTTCTATCAATTATTCCAACTTTTATATATTGTGTACTTACTAAAAACCCTTTACAAATATTGTATAGATTGACCCAACAGACCTATACGTCCTCATTGGGATCAGGAATGTCAGTTTGAAACTTCTGAATTAAGAATCATTCTCTAATGATTTTTTAGAAAGTTAGGTTGTGGTTGCATCATACTCTTGTGTCATTATCCTGATATGTATTTTTATATATGCTATTTATATATATTTATTGAAATAATATGTAATGACTTCCTTCCAATATGTAATGACAACCTTCCAAGGCAGGTCTAGTCTGTTTTCTCTCTTTCTGTTGAGGATTCGGACTTAGAATTCTTACCATTTTTGCCTTTGAGGTTAAGAACTTATTCCTATGAATAGCTGAAGAGCTAAGACCAATGAACTCAGATGCTTCTCTCACAGACATACCCTTTCCCTACAGACAATTCAGTAACCACCAACATGTATTTTAGAATTCAGAGCAAAATCTGTCGGGTGTGAAAAGCAAACTATTTACCTATTTCCATTTCTTTGTTCAGAAGAGCACTCACGAAAAGGTAATTCTATTCAAAAGCAATGAATTGTGTAAAATTGTCTCAGGTGGGTTTTAATTTTTTTCTATAAATGAAAAACAGATTATGCCTTTACTATTTTAGCTACATATGAGGCAGTCACAAAAGAACAATGAATTTAATCAATATATTCAGGACTTTGTCTAAAAAACGAAAATCTACTCATAATAATTACCCATGGTGGGTTAAGATATGGAATACAGCAGAAAAGATGTTGATTGATTGCTATGAATTTTTGTTAGCTGTAGCCTTTGAAGCATGAAATACATTCTCATTGTCTCCTAATGCTTTCAATAATTGTTCTGAGTTGATGTCTGTCTTATGAAAAAGGTGCTTAATTTATTCACAAAAGTGCTAGTGGCTGAACAACTTAAAAGGTACAAATAAAATGACCTCTATATTTTCAATTGCACTTAACTAAAGGACAATGTCAGAAATAACCTGCATCCCATATAATTGATAAGGTTATAGTTTAATGTTCATTGTTAAAATACATTTATCCTTTCAAAGTTTTAAATATCACCAGTAAAATTTTTTGTATCATTATATTTGCAGCATAGACTATTCTAGTGTAGAAAATAATTACCATACAGTTAAAGGAAAATAATATGCTGTCTCTTATATGCTTCGTTTGGGTTTTGGTGATTTTTTTTTTTTTTTGGTCATTCTCATTATTAAGTGCTATTCAAAGAAAAGATGACAAAATAACAGACTTCGTTGCATTGCTAGAGTATTCTCTTGGCTATAACCTGATGGGAGAAAAATAAGTGGCTTATTTTATCACAATTAGTAAATGTTAAGACATACCAGTGCTTCAGACACTTCTTATATAGTTCTGTTCATCTTTCTCTTACACTTTAAATAGGGAACCATTCAATTTTTTCATGATTGCATAAAATCCTACAACTCTTAGTGTGTTGCTTTTCTCAGGCAAGATCCACTGAGATAACTAATTTTGGAGGTTTAATCATTGCATAAAATTATAAAGCTCTTTCTGACTTCCTGTCATTTGTTATGCATTAGCATCAGTTAAGAACAGGATAAAACATAGATGACCTAGGCATCTCATGTCCTACCATTATACTACTTGTTTGAGTAGCTTTAATTATGTAAACTCTTTTTCTATGATTACGCAAAATCTTAGGTAAATGTGGCACTAAATACTACTGTGTTTTTGAATATGTCTGTTTGTGTGTTTGTGTGTGAGAGACAAAGAGAGATAGAGACAGAAAGAAAAGTTCTAATAAGTAAAGTGTTCTGCTTTCTTTTCTAATCAATTTGAAGTTGATGTTCATCTCACAAAAATTTACTTAGGTGTTTGAGGATAAAGGAACCACTGATATCTGAGGTTGGTCTGTCTATCTATCTATCTATCTATCTATCTATCTATCTATCTATCATCTATCTATCTATCTATCATCTATCTATCATCTATCTATCTATCTATCTATCTATCTATCTATCATCTATCATCTATCTATCTATCTATCTATCTATCTATCTATCTATCTATCAATCATCTATCTACCTACCTATCATCATCATCTCTCTATCTCTCTATCATCTATCTATATCTATCCATCATCTACCTACCTACCTATCTAACAATCCTAGAGTCACAACAGTGTTCTAGGTCCTGTATTAAATAAGTATGTAAAATTTTTTTTTAGATAAACAAAAATGCAACTCTTTAACATGGGGTGATTATTAGTTTATCCTTTTAATGATTTGACATTTTCTAATTATTAGTAATAAACATGCGTGAAATTTAAACTTAAAATTTAAAGATATCAAGACAAAGTGAAAATTAAGGCTCTCCTTTTCTATGGCCTGAATGTTTGTGTACCCCTGAAAATATATGTTTGAACCCTAACCTCCAAAGGTAATGGTATGGCCTTTGAGAGGTGCTTAAATCATAAGGCGTAGTCCTCATGACTAGGATTACTTCCTTATAAAAGAAGTCCAAAGAGACCCTCAAGCCCCTTCTTTGTTCACACTGTGAGGACACAGTGAGAAGGTGCTGACTATAAACCAGAGAGAAGGCCCTCACCTGAAGGCAGTCAGCTTGTCCCCTGATCTTGGACTTCAGCCCCCAGGACTGTGAGAAAAAAGCTACTCAGTGTGTGGTACTTTGTTATAACAGCCCACATTGACTAAGACACCATCCTTTGTGAGAAGCTGTAGTCAAACTTTACTAGGAGAACCATAACTCTAGACAAAAAATAAATAAATAACATCTAGCTACAGCACATAGCACTCTTCAAATTTGAAGGGCAGCCCAATTTTGTCATTGAAATAGGAGTTTCATATAATTTTGTTCACTTTTTTTGAAATCTTAGCAAGAGCTTTCCTGCATTTGGTTTCTATTTGAAGCTATTTTTAAGACTGAGAGCTTAAAATCCGTTCCAACTAGATCTCAAATCAAATACAAATATCAGCAGTGTTTCCTCTGTAAGGTTGTTTTAATTATTAGCTGAGATGCTATGTGAAAAGAGTTTAGAGCAGCATCTGGCACAAGGTATTTGTAATTATTAAAAGTTTTATTATTAATAATTTCAGAGCCATAATTATAAATATCTCTTGGTGAAGAGAAACACATGGCTTTGCTAAATTCTGACACTCTAATTTATTTGTAGGAACAAAACAGATGGTTATCATATTTATTGCACGAGCCTTGGTATGATTTTCTACCTGAAAAATAGCCTTGCCTGCAAGGAGTCTGAATAGTTATTTCTAGATTGACCCACTCATCCACCCAGTAAAAATAGTCCCATGATTTAACTAAGCATATGCTCTTTTTGGCATAATGCTTCTGTCTTTAAAAATGTCAATTAATTTTTTCTTGAACATTGTTTTAGTATCAGTGAAAATGATATTTATATAACTTTTCCCCCCATTTTTTTCTAATGAATGGGCCTGTTCAATTAAAAATACTGATGGACTGGGGCACCTGAGTGCCTCAGTCTTGAGCATCCGACTTCTCAGATAATGAACTCACAGTGTGCAAGTTCCACAAAGCGTAGGGCTGTGTGCTGAGCCCTCAGAGCCTGGAGCCTGCTTCAGATGCTGTGTCTCCCTCTTTCTCTTCGCCTGTCTTGCTTTCTCTCTGTCTCTCTCTTTCTCTCAAAACTGAATGAACATTAAAAATAAATAAATAAATAAAATAGTAATGGATGGAGAAAGAATTTAAGAGTTCAAATTTAAAAATTACATTAATTTGTTAATATGCTTATCCAATCTGGGCCTATTTTCATATAGAAAATGAGTATATTATACTAGATTATCCCTAAGATTTCTGCCATTTAGAAAAAGCTATAAATGTGAGAATTTATAATATTCCTGGCACTCCAGGCTTTAAGATGGAATGGGCAGTACATAGAAATATCATATAAAAATTACTGAATCCCATTTTCTAATCTATATTTAGTAAGCCTGCTTATTAGCAGCATTATGGGGGAAAAATCAAATTATAAAGACCAAAGCAAACATTTAGGGATTCAAAATCTCCAGATATGACTCTTTCTAGATATGAAATGATTATGATTTCTGTCCAACTGCTTCTGCATCAAAGGGAGTAATTAAGATGTTTAAATCATCACTGTCTTTCAAGAACTCCTCTTGACAAGACCCTAGCCATCCTAGATTTCAAGGCATGTAAAATCAAGCTATAATATAACCAAAGCATTTTTTTCTAACTTCACTGCACTTTGAAGTATACTTTGTAATTTGCATTATAATTAAAATCAGGATAGGGTGCCAAAATAAATTGCATAGTATCGTTCTTCACTTTTTCCTAACAAAGAAAATTACCATAAAACTCATTTTTGCGGACTAATTTTTTGGGTGAAGATGGAAAGTATAGAATTTTTAAAAAAACTCATTCCTTGACATCACATATTAAACCAGCAGTATGCCTTTTTCCTTGCTTTCTTTTTTTGATAATTCATCATGTTACAGATATAAGCATTTTCGAACCTGAAATGACAAGAGGGTTGATCTACATCTACTCTTGAACGGCAGCTTCCTCGCTACTTTACTTACACATGGCAAAATTATTTTATGCTCTTAAATTTCAGGAAAATCCACCATATTAAAAATGTTTTCATTTGTAAGATGAGCTTTCACATTGAGTGTAAACATTACCTTATATTTTTGACATGTTTTAGAAAGTGTTTCCATATTCTGGGAGACATATCATTAAACAGACTAAAATCTTTCATAAAAGTTTAAGCATAGGAATTTATGTTTTTGTCTATTTTTGTTTGTATTTATTGAGCAATATATCAATATTTAATAAATACGAACATAAAGTAGAAATACCGATATGTTTCCATCAAAATCATTAGAAGTTTCAAAGACTTTTTTTTAGTAGTATATTAGTTTCAGGTATACATCATGATGATTCAATATTTCTATACATTACTCAGTGTTCATCACAGTAAGTGATAAGTATATAATTAATCCCCTTTATCTATTTCACCCATTTCCCCTACCCACCTCCCCTCTGGCAACCGAGAGTTTGTCCTTTGTATTTAAGGGTGTTTTTTCACACATCTCTTTTTTTCTTTGTTCATTTGTTTCCTTAAATTCCACATGTGAGTGAAATCATATGATATTTGTCTTTCTCTAACTGACATATTTCACTCAGTGTTATGCCATCTAGGTCCATCCGTGTTGTTGCAAGTGGCAAGATTTCATTCTTTTTATGGCTGAGATATCTGTAGATATCTGTATCTGTAGATATTCATAGATGTCTATTTCCCATATTTTCTATGCCCATTCATCTATCAATGACATTTGAGTTGCTTTCATATCTTGGCTATTATAAATAATGCTGCTATAAACACTGGTGTGCATGTACCTTTTTGAATTAGTGTTTTTGTCTTCTTTGGGTAAATACCTAGTAATAGGATTACTGGATCATATGGTAATGTTTTTAATTTTTTATGGAACTTCTATACTGTTTTCCACAGTGGTTGTACCAATTTACATTGCTACCAAAAGTGCACAAGGTTTCCTTTTTTCCACATCCTCACTAACATTTGTTATTTCCTATCTTTTAGATTCTAGCCATTCTGACAGGTATAAGGTGATATTACATTGTGGTTTTGTTTTGTATTTCCCTGATAATTAGTCTTTTTTCATATATGCGTTGGCCATTTATATGTCTTCTTTAAAAAAATATGTATTCAAGTCCTCTGCTCACTTTTTAATTTAATTACTTGTGTGGGGTTTTTTTTGTGTGTGTGTTGTGTTGAGTTGCATGAGTTCTTTATATATTTTGGATATTAATTCCTTATAGGATATACTATTTGCCAATATCCTCTCTCATTCACAAGTTTGTCTTTTAGTTTTATTGATGGCTTCCTTTACTGTGCAATAGCCTTTTATTTTGATGTAGTTCTAATAATTTATTTCTGCCTTTGTTTTTCTTGCCAAAGGAGATATATCTAGAAAAGTGTTTCTATGGCCAATGTCACAGAAACTACTGCCTATGTTTTCTTCTAGGAATGTCTTCTAGGAATTTATGCTTTTGGGTCTCACATTTAGGTCTTTAATCCAAGTTAAGTTTATTTTTGTGTATATAGTGTGAAAAACTTGTCTAGCTTCATTCTTTTGTATGGAGGTGTCTAGTGTTCCCAGCACCATTTGTTGAAGAGACTATCTTTACCCTGTATATTCATCCCCTTGTTGTAGAATAACTAACTGACCATATAAGCATGGGTTTATTTGGGACATCTCAAATAAAATAGACCTATGTATCTATTTGTGTGCCAGCACCATGTTGTTTTGATTACTATAGCTTTGTAGTATATCTTGAAAGTGGAGACTGTGATATCTCCAGCTTTTTTTTTTCTTTTACTTTTTCTAGATTGCTTTGGCTATTCATGGACTTTTGTGTTTTCATACAAATTTTATTTTCATTTGTTCTAGTTCTGTGAAAATACTGTTGATATTCTAATAGGGATTGCATTATATCTATAGATTTTGTTGGGTAGTATGGGTATTTTAACAATATTGGTTCTCCCAATGCGTGAGCATGGAATATTGTTCCATTTGTTCATATTGTCTTTAATTTCTTTCATCAATGTTTTATAGTTTTAGATTACATGCCTTTTACTTCCTTAGTTAAGTTTATTCCTAGATATTTTATTATTTTTAGTGCAATTTAAATGGGATTGTTTTCTTAATTTCTCTTTCTGCTATTTCATTATTAATCTTTAGAAATGCAATGGACTCCTGTATATTGATTTTCTATCCTATGACCTTACTGAAGTCATTTATCAGTTCTAGTAGTTTTTTTATTGGAGTCGTTAGTGTTATCTATATGCAGTATCATGTTATCTGTAAATAGTAAAAGTTTTAGTTCTTCCTTACCAATTTGGATGCATTTTATTCCTTTTCTTTCTTTTTTGGTCTGATTGCTTTAGCCAGGACTTCTAGTCCTATGTTAAATGACTTATGTGAGAGTGGACATCCTCATCTTGTTCCTGATCTTGGAGGAAAAGCTCTCAGTTTTTCACCATTGAGTATGATGTTAGCTGTGTGTTTTCCTATATGGCCTTTATTATGTTGAGATATGTCCCCTCTAAACCTACTGTGTTGAGAATTTTCATCATGAATGGATGCTGTACTTTTCAAATATTTTTTTCTGCATCTATCGAGATCATTCTATGGCTTTTATCCTTTCTTTTGTTAATGTGAAATGTCACATTCATTTGTAAACATTGAACCTACCCCTTTTCATCACAGGAATAAGTTACACTTGATCACAGAGAATGCTTTTTTAAAAAGTGTTATTGGATTTTGTTTGCTAGCATTTAGTTGAGGATTTTGCATCTATGTTCATCAGAAATATTGGCTTTTAGTTTTCTTTTTCTGTAGTGTTTTTGCCTAGTTTTGGTATTGGGATAATGTTGGCTTCAAAAAGTAAATACATAAAATATCCCTCCTCTTCTATATTTTGAAATAGTTTAAAAAGAATAGGTATTAACTCTTTTTAAATATTTTGTAGAAATTTACCTCTGAAGCTATCTTGTCCTGGATTTTTGTTATTTGAGAGTTTTTTATTTGATTACTGGTTCAATTGCATTGCTTGCAATCAGTCTGCTCAAATATTCTACTTCTTTCTGATTCAGTTTTGGAAGTTTATCTATTTACATCTAGGTTGTCCAATTTGTTGGCATACCATTTTTCATAATATTCTCTTCTAATTCTTTGATTTCTGTGATGTTGGTTATTTTTCCTCTTCTGTTTCAGATTTTGTGTATTTGAGCCTTTATTTTTCCCTTTGAATCTGGCTACTGGTTTATCAATTTGTTGATCTTTTCAAAGAACCAGATCTTGGTTTCATTGATCTGATTTTTATTTATTTCTTTGCTGTTTTAGTTTTCATTTCATTTATGTCTCTCTAATCTTTGTTATGTCCTTTCTTCCACTGGTTTTGGTTTTATTTGTTCTTCTTTTTCTAATTTCTTTAAGCATAGAGCTAGGTTGTTTCTCTGAGATTCCTTTTGCTTCTTGAGGTAGGCCTGTATAACTATGAACTTTTCTCTGAGAACAATTTTTTTGTATCCAAAAGATTTTAGATTATTGTGCTTTCATTTTCATTTGTCTCTATGGAAGACTTTTTTGTTTGTTTGTTTCAAAAGAAATTACTTCAAGATAGGAGTTTCTTCATATTGTTTTATGACCGCAATTGGTAATTTTTTGCCATTTTTTTAACTTCAGTTTATCAAATTATCTACTTAATATATTTATCCTCTTTATTTTATATACAGTATTGCATTAAAAAATGAAAATATAAGAATCAAATAGTTTATACAGAATCTATTTTGTTCAACTACTTAATCTCAGAGAAATTAAATTTTCTTTTATTTGATAATATAAAATATCATAGAGAACAATATTCTATAAAGTACTTGAGCTGTGAATTCCCTCCTTCTAGCATCAAATTAATTGGAGGTATTGATTAAATATATCTAAATCATAAAGCACTCACAGCACAGAGAGTAGCTTTTAGATTCACAGAAGATAAAGCATATGCTCTCTCACCCCTCTAACTTCTGCCACTCTATCGGGATACCATGAATCTTTAAAAAACTAAATCCAGAAATAAAATTTTGGTAGCTTAACTGTCTCATGGAGGGGTGTGTATATTGATATAATCGATTTTTTAATCTTAGTTTTAATGAACTAAATATCTTCATTTTACTGAAAATAAAACTGAAGAAGGTAATTTCTGAATTTTACACATTCTCACAGAAAGAAAAAATGCATTTATGAATGACAAGGTGAATTTAAACATAGTCAGGAAAGAGAATAGCTATATCTATTATCCTCTGGATTTCTTTTTCTTTTTTTCTGTTTCTCCTCATCTCTCACATATATAAACTCAAAATCCATTCCTAAGCCAAACTTAGAGCTTATTCTAGATATAGTAACTCAAGGAGAATATCATTTATAAGATTAATATGTATATACTTATTAAGATAAATGCTATGGTTAAATTGTGAGACACTAAGCCATTATAAATTATTGCAATATCCACATTAGAATGCAGGATATAGGCATTACAGAGAGTTTATTTGTTCCTTTAACTAATATAAAAACATGTTTGTTTTAATGACTTTAGAAATAAAAATTAGAGATCAGCATAAAAATAAATCTCAGAATAGTTATACGTTTTTGAAGATACAGTCTAAGAAATACTGAGAAAAATGAGACTTTAATTTTTAAAGTCAGACATAAAGAATTCCTTAATGAAATCTTTCAAAAGGTATCTTGGAACCCAAATAAATAATTAAAATAGTTTTGGTAACAGCTAACTCTATGGGAATCAGAAACATATGGATTAAAGAAAAACTCCCTGAGGCCAAACTCATTAAGGTTTTGCTAATGCAAAACATTTGAAAAACAGCAAATAAGCTAGCTGAATATAAAACAACTCTGATTTTCACTACATTTAATTATTGAACAAAATGAGCCCACATTTATGTCTTTATAATATCACCTATTTTCTTTACAAACCATATAAAACATCCATTAACTCATTTCAGAAACATTTATTATCTGTTTTATGTCATGATTATTTAGACTTTGTATATACAATAGTTAATAGACAAAATACCTGCCCCAAGGAGCCTACATTCTAATAAGAAATAATGAAATATCATACTGTCAACATAGCATAATTTAATATTCCTCTGTGTATTGTTGTTCATACAGTTTAACTCATAGATGCCTATGGTGTACTATAAAATAAAAATCTCTAAAGAGGACAAAAAAGAGGCAGGGGTATAAAGGATTCTGTTAGTACATATACTCTACCTAAATGTGACTTACAGTTTCCAACTAAAAAATTTTCTAACATCTCTTAAGTATTTAAATACATTCAGCATGTATTTTGTTAATATCTGGTACTTCTTGCTATTAAATTCTTGCACCTCAAAAAAACATGTCCTTTGAACTATGAAACCTTTGTCAACATTTCTGCTCCAGGTAATGTTTGGATAGTATCAGCTCCTGTAACTGAATTGGCTGAGCTAAATGTAGGTTGGGATGCAGAAACAATGGCTAGGAGTGAGAAAAGTCAAGTAGTATTTTCAGCTTATTTTAGCCTATGCAGGTGTTATATTGTTTGACTTGTAAGACATTCTCATGCTCATTGGTAAGCATGAAATTCCATTTCAAAGGCAAACCTAACCATTTTTAGAATTAGTGTTCTTGAATTTCCCTGTTGAAATTCATTTTAGAAAGGTTGGGAATATATTAACATCCTGGTCATTTACAACGTGATTTATTTTATTTTATTTTATTTTTTTATTTTTTTTAAAGGTTTTATTTTTTATTTATTTCTAGGAGAGAGAGAGAGACAGCGTGAGCAGGGGAGGGTCAGAGAGAGAGGGAGTCACAGACTGAAACAGGCTCCAGGCTCTGAGCTGGCAGTCAGCACAGAGCCCGACGCGGGGCTCGAACCCACGAACCGTGAGATCATGACCCAAGCGAAAGTCGGACGCTCAACCGACTAAGCCACCCAGGCACCCCAACGTGATTTATTTTAAAGTTGATAATTAAAACAGGTATTACACGAAATCCAAATTAACAAACTTTTATTGAAATTCTGCATTACTACAATGTGCCAGGTGCTACATGGAAAACAAAAGCTTAAGTAGTGTATCTTTCCTTCTAAAAATTTAAGCTGACACAGGCTACAAGTAGATAAAATGGTACAGAGAGTAGCTGCTCCACTCCTCCTCGCTGCCATGGTGCCTAGTTTATGTTTGTTTTGGGGTATATATCATGGTAAAACTAAATACTAGAGGGTAACATAGCATATATTTATATGTATACATCAGTTCTTTACAATGTGCCAGGAATTAATAAATACTGAATAAACTCTTTAGAACAATGAGGAGTCCAGGTCCATAACTAATAAGAACTATAATAATTGGAGAATGCTCTACAAGGAAATCAAACAATGAGGAAAGGCAGTCGTAGGAAGAGAAAGCAATGTGATGAGTCAGTAGCAGAGATACTTCACCTAAATGTAGTCATAAAAACAAAAAAAGTGCATTCACAGATTAGCAAAGACTCTGTTCTGGCAGGAACAGAAATTAGGGAAAATGCTTATTTGGATAAATAAGCATGACTGAATTAATCACAGCCTTCTTAGCTAATGTGAGGGATTTTGACAAATTCTGGAAAGCAATCTGGTGTCACGTAAGGACGTGAATGAAGAATCTGAGGAAGGTAGCTTTTTCATTATAATGAACCATATGGAAAGAAAAAAGAAGGAGACAGATGGAGACAGAGATGAAGATAAGAAGAAGAAAGAGAAGGAAGAAGAGAAAGAAGGAGGAAGAGGAGGAGAAGCAGAAGAAGTAGAAGCATAATTAGTAGTAGTAGTAGTAGTAGTAATGGTAGTATTTATTATTATTATTATTATTATTATTATTATTCTAGATAGCACAATAGTATAAATATAAAGGCTTAACAAGGGAAACCACAACAGTAATGGAAATGGAAGAATGGATAATACCAGTTAGTTCAAAATTTGTAATCACAATTTTTGTGATGAATTAATAGTAAATAAGTAATTCACTAGAGATTTTGTTTTTAAGATGGAAGACAAGACACATTGCAAAGCAGAGCAATGTGATGAATACAGTGGAAAAATCAGTATTTCATTAGCAATGCAAGAGGTGAGGAATCAAATGTTGACTTTAAGTCATTGGTGCTGAGGGATCAATGAACACATTCTCCTCAATTTAGGCTCTGAGATGAAGGCCTTAATTTGCAGATAATTCAAATAAGACCCAAACAGGAAAGTTGGGTAAGCTCCAAATAATGTCCAAATCAGAAAAATCAAAAAAGAAAAGTGCATTGCTCTTGTCTTAATAGTTCAGCTCAGTTTAGGGAAAGACAGAGGTTATCCTCAGGCTTCATTTATTCATTCTATAAGCATCCATTAAGCAATAACTATTTTCAGACATTATCTAGGCATCAGAAAGAATATACTCCTGGTTCTTGAAAATCTCAAACTCTTCTCAGAGAAAGAAATGACAAGTGCATTAATGGATAAACACTTCAACCTATAAGAAGTATTAGGAGAAACTTTAATGAAGTGGTGATTATTTTTTCTAGTGTTTGAGGACTATAGGAGGCAGTATGACAGGTAAGAGCTGCCTCATGGGCTAAAACATGCAGTAATGAAAAGATAATATGTCTGAAAAACTACAAATCGTTCACTATGTATAAGCCTTTTCTGCAGTTGGTATAACTAGGTTAGAATACATGCTTCTATAAAATATAATCCCTATTTATTCATTGTAATGTCTCCTTTTCAATTATCTGCAATACATTTCAAAGGAAAGGGAATGCTATTTTTCATTACCAATATTATTTAGAAAAAAGAATTCTCATTAAGCCTTAAGTTAGTGGGTTTTGCTACATGACTATATAATTATTTAATAATTAATTTGCCAATGTGAAAATTCATTTTTTGGAATAATAATTCTTCATATAAGAATGACAGAAAGAAGTGAGTATTTATCTGTGGGTGTATGTGTGTGCACAGATAGTCAGGCCTGGTGATGGGCTGCTGAGTGCCAGCCATGGGTCTCACTTCTAACAGTCTCCATGGTACTTGAGATCACTATTAGAATGGGTTAAATATGTGAGTGTTCCTGGCTTGCTCAGTCAGTGGAACATGCAACTCTTGATTTCAGGATCATGAGTTCAAGCCCCACATTGGAAATAGAGCCTATTTAAATTTTTTTTAAAAAACTACATGAAAATAATATATGAAGCAGCCACTCTAGAATAGAGGAATGTAGAATGCTGTTTAAAGAGCTAGTTATTGCTTCCAAATTCCTGCATAACAGAGGAATCGGTTTTTAATTGTGACCTGATAGGGAAAAAAACAAAAACATGCTGTTATGTATTTAAAGTGACATATGTAACCATAGCTTGCAGAAAACGAAATGTTCACCTTTTGGAGAGAATTTATTTCCTGTACAGAACCATTAACTATGGGTAAGCAAATATTTGTGGCAAGTCTTCAGTCAGTCATTCAGCAGCTAGTTACTGGAGAAGTACTTTTAGGTATAAATAAAAAGAAAAATGTAAAACAATCTCTGATGACAGGACATAAGGAAATGACACAGATAGTAGGGAGACTGTGCTTCTGATTGATGGACTGACTTGCATCTGACCAAACATGCTGCCAATGTCAACCTATAAATCATAAAATAAAACCTTAAAGTCCTATTTTAGTCATTGGAGATCATCAAAGCATCCAAGATCTGACAGGCCAATATTTTATTTATAGATTTTTTTTTAAGGAGTAAAAGCACCTAAGTCATCCATGCATTCAGTATTCTAGCTGTATACTATCTGATTTCACTCATATGTAGAACCTAAATACAAAAGAAATGAATAAACAAACAAAAATCAGAATCAGATCTAAAAATACAGAGAACACATTGATGGTTGCCAGAGAAGAAAGTGGGGGGATGGGCAAAATGGGCACAGGGGTCAGAGGTACAGGCTTCAAGTTATGGAATGAATAAGTCAGGGGGATGAAGGTACAGCACAGGGAATATAGTCAGTGATCTGTAATAGTGTTGAGTGGTGACAGATGGCAGCTACACTTGTGGTGCGAACAGTGTAACACATAGAGATGCTGAATCTTGACCCTGTGCACCTGACACTAATGTAACATTGTGTCAACCACACTCAAATTAAAAAAAAAAACAAAAAAGAATAAAACCAAAAGAATTCAAGTAGTAGAGGGGTAACAGACAAACTGAGAAAGGCCATGCAGATATTTTTCTAGAGATATTGGAATAAGAGCAAGTCTCTGGTAAAATTAAATGATACAATCTCAGTATTAAATATTTATAAGCACATAATATTACTTCCTCATTCATGATTCTGAGGACATTAAGGAACATTCTCCTGAGGAAAACAAAAAAGATCTTCAGAATCTAGAAAAATAACAGTGTGGACAAAAGTATCCCTTTATCTATAATTAAGGTTATCATTAGTCCCTTGGAAAGAATAAACTGAAGACTGATAACAAGATCCACTATAGCATTTATAAATCATTAAGGCATGAGGCCAAGAGCTTTATTTTGAACTCATCTGATCTTCCTATCTGTGACACAAGTAAATGGCAGGGCTAAAGCTTGAACTTGGGTATTCTAATGTGAATGCCTGAATTTTTTTACCCCATACATACTACAGCATTTACCAAAGTATATGAATTTAATTTTTTAATACAATTAATTGGTATATATAACATATACCTATATATCTCACATTATATATATATATACACACACACATATATGTTGTATATATGTGTGTGTGTTTATATATAAATTAAGGTTGTGCATTTCATATATCATAGACACATAGATATCTGGGCTCTGCAGATCCTATTACAATGAAAATAGAGTGTAGGTGAGGAAAAATTATTTTCCCTCTATTCTTTTGAGTTCTTGGCTGAAATGTCTTAAAATAAAGGCAGATTTTCAAGGGAAACCAAGTTTGCTAACTTGTAAGTCTCATACATACATGGAGGCTATCCAGGAAAAGTGAGTAATTCTCAAAGACATTGTTTTTGAATTCAGGATTAAATACCATGTTCAAAGGGAAAGGGGAGAGGGAAGGTGGGCCTCTGAGGGGAGAGTAAAGGAGTTCTAGGAAAAATCACTGGGCCTTTAGAAGAACAGTTGGGGGGGGTACCATAGTTTGTGACAAAGTTTGTCTGGATGGTGCCAATTTCTACTCTCCTCTGTGATAAAGTCCGTTTGCCTGCTTACTGAAACTCCCAGGGAGGGCGTCCATGCCAACTGAGTTCCTTTGGGAAGATGTGTCTTAAGGTAGTGAACGGGAGTTCAGTGAAAGCCTCTGCTGGCATTTGCTGTTTTTTAAGTGTCTAGGGCTCAAAATAATCAATATGCCAAAGTGAGACATTGTGGAGTGGTGTGTCCCAAGCTGCTATAATCATACTTCAGGGTAGATATTCTGCTACACTTCAATACTTACAACTACTTCTACAGAGTTAATTGATGAAAAAGAATATTATTCGAACTGTCTAGTCTACAAAAATTTTCATTTCACAAAACACTTGCAGATACTTGATTACAATTTTTATATACTCCTTTCAAATGTCTTTTTCAGTTCACTTACATTAGACCAAAAAAATCAACTTTTTTCATGCATGTTCTTTTTATCACTTATATATCTCATAACCCTTAGTTTTTATTTAAAAATTAATGGGAAACTCCCACTTTTCATGTACAGTTTTCAGTTTTTAAAAATGTTCATAGTAGTACTCACTCCTTTAGAAAGAGTTTAGATAAAAATCTGAGTAAATCCGCACCTGGTAGGATTGGCCCTTATGCCATGTTTGCAACAAATGTCTTTTCTCAGATAGCTTACAAAGGCTTAACAATAATTGCCTCACTTTTCTCAGCTTTACAACATTCCATAAATCTGCCATACCATCGTACAGAGTGGAATAAAGTCAAAGTTGAATACAATGTGTAAACTGTAGAGGGAACCAAAAAATAATATACAATTACTGAGAGATTTACGGGCATATTTAATATATGGCAGTGACTCTTTGCAGAAAGAACAAAGACCAGCGTTATGAAGGAGGCATTATAGTTTGACCCTCATGCACCCTTTCTATGGCAGTTAAGAGGGCATGAACAAAAGCAGCAGTTTGGTCTGGCATGGGTAATGTGGCTACAAACATCATCCAGAGCTCTTCTTCTTTATAAGAGAATAATACATTTGTCAGCCAGTTTGCCTCAAGATATTATAAGACATAAAGCATCTCAGAGTGGTATATTTTGTTTTACGACAAATGAAAAAATTGAACAACCCTTGAAACATAAAGGTCTTTGGAGAAAGATCCATCTTGTTAAAACCTGTTATTCTTTTCACCTTGAAACTGCAACATGGGCATAATGAAGTTAGTTTCTGTTATGGTTCAGATGATATATTCAGTCTACAAAGAAAACTGCTAGTTAGCATTGATGCAAAAAATGGAATTGTTTCCTTCTATAAAATAGTAACATGATAAAAAATTGCCATAAACTCTTGTTAAAATACCGTGATTTTAGTGGTGTGCCACAGAATATTTACTGACACTCCTAAGTGACATTTAGTGACACTCCTAAGAGAATAATCATTTATAACTATGGATACAATAGACTATGCAGAAATCAAAAATCTGAACTCAACAATAAAGCCTGTCTAGAGTTAAAACAGCAAGTGTGCACAAACAGGAGGTAGGAAATAATATTAATCTAGAACAGTATTTCTTTAACTGCAATGATAGAAGCTATCTAAAAGTAAAAATACTCTATAACTCTTTGGGTAGGTGGTTAGTTGATTACTAAATAGTAGTTTTGTGATACTTCACTTTTCCACCATCTCCTTCCACACAATAATAATCTTGCTTCCAACCTATACTTTCTGCTTGTAGTTTATCCATGAAATTTCATTCTATTAATCAGTTCCTGCCCTAACAACGAACTCAGCTGGCTTCTTCTCTTTTCATTATTCACAGAAGTTCTAGAATGTGAAGATAAAGGAAATATTGTTTAGTCTATTTTTTTGAATATCACAGTTAATATACTTTCTCAAGGTTCTTGAAATGTTAAGTGACTTATTAACATTCCATTTAAACTCCTGAAATTGTTATAGCCTATTGGCATTCCGAGTTACTCTTTCAACTGGCTAAAGCTCTTCAAGAAATTCTAGCCCCCCGCTCATGCCCCGCCCCCACCAGTACTCCCACAGTGCTTTAACAGACTGAAAACACCACGATTTAAGGAAGGATTACTTAAATTTAATGAATAACAACAACCATTATGAACTTATTAAAAACATGATTTCATCTAATTTACATAAAATAAAATCCTATTTAAATGCCTTGACTTCTCACAAAAAACTCCAAAAAACACTTAAGCATTTTCCCTATTAAGATTCTGGATGTTCGCAACATTTTAGTTAATATAAGGCATTTCACACCCACAGATCAGCGATGATTTGAAAAACTGATTATACAAGTGTATAGAAAATCAAGCCGATTCCTTTTCCTAATACATACATATAATAACATTTTCCAAAGTCAAATCAACTGCAACCACATATATTAAAAGTTTAAAACCTAATAGAAATCTATTGTGTCTGTTAATTTCCTCAAAGAATTCTGAGTTTATTACTATGTTTGCTTTCAAATAAATACTTTGCTCTTAAAATTGAGAGTAACTGGAATAATATTGATTATGGTCATGAAAACAAGATAACTTTGTCTTAATTCTCAATATTTAAAGAAACATGTATTGTGACACATATTAATAATTATCAAAAATTATCACTACATATAATGACTATTATATAATGACTATAATATATATCACTATATATATATAATGGATCACTATATATAATGATATATAATGACACTATGGTAATGTTTACAGAAACAAAATTATTTTCTGGATTATTTTAAAGGACTAAACATTAAAGTAATATATTTATGTGTAATGACTCAAATATATTTTCTAGGAATTGCAATATTATAAAGCCTTGTTTTCAGTATATGTTAAAAATACAAAATATAGAAAACTAACTATTAATTATATGAATGAAAGTATCTTTCCTATTTTGTACATGTTAATTAAAACCAAATTGTTAAATTATAATAATTAGAAATAAATTAATATTAAGTAACAGAAAAACCATACAAAAGAATATTTGAAAACTAGAATTAGAATAATGTTTTACACAAATAACAGCTTCTCTAAATGTTCCCAATACTTTTAAAAGGTTTTAATGAGATTATCCAAAAATAGCTAATTACATTATAAGCTAAATGACATGGAGATCCTAAAATTTACATATCTGCTAAAAGCCTGTAGATAATTAGTTTTCAAGCCTACACTACAGCAAATTCAAAATATATTCTGGTCTCCTTCAATCCTTCTTTGAGCAATTACAAACCAATGAGAAAGAATACTCAAATAAGTTATTTTAATAGTTATTCCAATTATAAATGTTACCCACAATAACATACAAATTAGTATTGCCAGAAAATTGACGTTATAGAACATCTTTTGTCTAGAAGATATCTCTAAAATAGAATTGTAATAATTTCCCCAAAATTTTAACAATGACTCATCATGCTCAAAACTGTCAGAAAATTCACGTAGTAACTATCATTTAGTCTGAAAGCAACATTTTAATGATTATTTTGCATAATTATAATATATACATTTTTTCTCTGGAAAGCTTATGAATGATGTATTTTTTACTCATTCTATGAAGTTCATTGGAGATTAAATATACTTCTTTCTAAATAAAATTTAAAATAAAATTTAATTTGTATATTTTCTTTGAAAAAGAAACTATATATACATGTATGTGTTTTATATGTATATCTGCCAGCTACATTTTAGAATATTTACACATTTTACATAATGCTTTGATATTTATATGCAATAACTGTATATATTTCTGCATTTTAAAATAACATAATTTGGATGAAACTAGTATCATCAAGGTCATTAACTCTAGATAATAAGATTTAAAAAAACCCAATTTCCTATTAAACAAATCTAAAAGGTAGTTACTAGGGGTGTCTGGGTGGCTCAGTTGATTAAGCTCCCAATTCATTTTGGCTAAGATCATAATCTCACAATTGGTCAGTTTCAGCCCCATGTTGGGCTCTGTGCTGACAGTTCAGAGCCTACTTGGGATTCTGTCTCTTCCTCTCTCTGTTCCGCCACAAACTAAACAAAGAAAATAAAAATATATACAGTAGTTTCTGTCTAGATATTTGAATTATATTTGCTATTTTTTAGTTTTTTTCAATTAGTATCTGCAGGGGACCAGCCTCTGCAGGCCAGGGTTGGCCTGGAGAGTGATGGTTGGCATTGGCGAAGAAGACACGGAGCCAGCCTCTTCAGGTGGACTGCTCAAATTTATTTTTCAGCATAGGGTTTTTATATAGCAAATTAAAACAATCATGCTTAAACCATTTAAATTTTTTGAGTACAGTCATAGGACTTAACATTTCTAAGTTTTCTTGGCAACAGTGATTTCATGGTACGTAATTTCCACTTCAACCAATAAAATTTAACCAGGAAGTCATAACAAAGTTTTAAATATTCTTTACTACATATGACAGGGTATCTAAGGATAAGTGAAGTATATTGCCAGAACACATGAGATCACAGTGCCCTTTAATTGTTTAAATTCAGTGGGCATGCAAAAACAGGATATACTTGTACCCGCGGTTATAGGTAACAGACTCTCACAACCCCTTACTAAGAAAGAACAATGTCAACATTTATCATAGATGACGCATGGAAATGTTTTACATAGATCAACTAGAATTTGGTCTCTGCATTTACCAATCGCATTCTTTGACCAGAACAATCCATAAGTTGCCTTACAGGCTTGAGGACAGCAGGCAAATATTTCTCTAACACTTTTTCAAGAATGCCCTCCACAACTAGTAAGTCTTGTTTTTGTCTCTGCTTATGGCATAATATGTATTCTTACTGGCAATTAGACCCATACAAGGAAAATGAATTCTAGGTCTCTCATAGACCCAATGCATACTGGACTGTCTCCAATTTTGCTAATTGCTACAATATTTATGAGACAACATCTGATTGAGGGGGAAGACATGATATTTAGGTGCATTCCATTTTGGAGGAAGGGGGGAACTTTGGGCGATTCTGGTTTCATATTAACCCTAGAATAGACTAACAGCAGAAGTGAGAGTAAAAGGTACAGACAAAGTAGAGAAGAAGAATTCTTCCGGGGGTTCTTCCAACTGCATGGCAGTCTCTTCCCTGGGCCTTGCCATCAGGGATGACCTGTGCAGTTTCAGTCTCCGGCAAGTATCAACTTTAGCCAGTATTCAAAATTTGATCATCACACACCCTTATTCAGTTAAAATTCTTGAATATCTATTATCAAAAGGAAAGTGTTAAGTATACAGATTAAAAATGATACTTCTGTTGACTGGGGAACCCTATATAAAAGTTAGGGAGATAGTAGCAAAAAGTTTCAATGTTTTGGAGAAAGTAGAATAGAGGCACATACAACCTGGCATATGAATACTGTTGAATAATTAGTTGTATATCAGTAGAGAAGTTATGGCCATCTAAACAAAGAAACTAAGGGTTGTCTGGGTAGCTCAGTCATTAAAGTGTCTGACTTTCAGCTCAGGTAATGATCTCACAGTTTGTGAGTTGAGCCCTAAGTAGGACTCTGTGCTGACAGCTCAGAGCCTGAAGCCTGCTTTGGATTCTGTGTTTCCCTCTCTCTATCTGCCCCTTCCCCACTTGTGCTCAGTCTCTCTCTCTTTCAAAAATAAACATTATTTTTTTTTTAAATAAACAAAGAAACTAAAGTTTAAGCCTGAGCCATGTAAAGATAAGAGGTAAAAGTGTATATTACTGCTTTGGCATGGAATCAGCCACGTGGAAATTAAGGTAATCAGCTTAGTACCATTGAAATCTTACTTAAGGCTTCAAAAGCAGCAAAGGCTAAATTGCTCACTAAACTGCTGTACAGTGAGAGTTTCATAGTCCAGAGAGCACAGGAATCCTACAGAAAAAAGGCCTAAGCAATAATGACTTAGCAGCAAAGCACTACAAACTACCGAGGAAAAATAATTATGAAGGATTAACTTGAGACCTTAAAACCTCAGAACTATTGATAAAAGAAAAACTCAAAGAATTATTTTTAAATGTGTGTTAAGAAGCATTAAAATATATAAAAATCTAATACAAACAATATTGAAAGAATAGGGTGACTTGGAAAAACAAGAAACATATTTTAAGCAAATCCAAGTTATAAGAACTTTTAAACTGAAATTTAGGGCCATTAAAATTATAACCTCCTTGAGCATGATAAATAGCAGATTACATACAACTACAGAGAAAGTGAATGAACTGGAAAATAGATTAGCAATAAGTATAGGAAATAACACAAATATGAACGAGCAAGTGGAATTGGTGCCTTTTACAAGACTGAAATCATGGCAGGTCCAGAAACTGATGCCTAATTCCATTTCAATGGTATTAAAAAATATTTCAACTCATACTCTCACAGGTAGAATGAATTGTGTACTGGCCACATATGGAGACATCACTTTGATGGTCTTATACTTCAAGTTAAGGTATAAAAATATACCAGCTATGAAAGCAACATTAATAGATTTTAAACTGTACCTCATCTGTTAAGTTCCCATGCTTGGAGGAGCTAAAAGCCACTCCTCATGTAATACTCAATTAGTACCACAAATTATGAACCTAGAAAATATATAAATCAAAGATATAGAGATATAAAGAGATGAACTTATTCAAGAGAAGACTAAAGAATAGGATGATAAGGTTCAACATATGTTGAAGTGGAATAAGGGGACAAAATGCAAACTGATGGTGAATAGGAGATAACAGTTCTCCAAAAATAATTACTCAGAAAAGTCTCCTGAATGTATTAACTCTGTGAGTATTTAGCTGGAAGAAGCAGAGTATGCAGGATAAAGAGGAACCAACAGGTATATTGCACGATAACTGCAGGACACCAGGACTAAGAGTTAAAAGAAAAGTCGAATGACTGTACGTGTATGACAACTAGCCTTTCATCAGACTTTAGGTAGCCACAGCAGATGCCTGAATATAAATAAATGATTTTTTTCAGAGTGCAGAGGGAAAATGCAATAAATGTAAAATTCTATATCCAACTTATCCATCAATCAAGAATGAAGGTGAGATAAAACATCTTTAGAAGTTTATTTAGAAATAAACTATCTTAGTCTTTCACTGATAACTTCCAAAAATTTGCTTTAGAAATTAAAGCTGAAAAAAAAGTGAAACACTAAGGTAGGAAAAGGGTAGACAGTTATTTAAATATAAGCATGTGTTTATTAAAATAAGAGAAAGGAAAATAGAGACTAAGATTAGAAAGGATTCAAAATGGAATGGAATGAAAATTTTAGAAAACAATAGCATACCAAAAAGATATTGGAGTTAATACATTTTAAAACCCTGTAATACACAACTGAAATTAAATAATATTAAGACTATCCTTGTTATATCAAATATGGATGATAAAAACTATTAAAATGACCACCCTAAAAAAAGTAGAATCTGCATTTCCTATATTAATATGAAGAAATGTTTAATTAAAAAACAATTCAGTGTAATTGAAATCAGGCAATAAAAACAACACAACAACTAGACAAGATGAAGTGAAGAGAATGGCTGGCAAACAAGATGACATTTGTTCATCTCACTTAAAGAATGACCTAAAGATTATAGTTTAGAGAAAGATACTTTAACTATTCAACCAACATAAAGGTGAACATATCTTCTACATCTTGGGATAATGTTTTTAAAGCATGCAAAGTAAGGTCAATATAATTTCTAGGACACTAATTAAAATAATAAAAAGAAATAAAATAATTTAGAAGGAAAATTTTAAAGTCTAATTTTATATTATTATGAAGAATACCTATTAGTGGCTTGTTGGCTGTTATTTAGCCCTATTAATGTACCCCAGACATGGACACTAGAATATTAATAGATGAACAGATTAAGGTGATGAGAAGTTAAGTGGCTTACAAGGATACAAGATGGTCTTTAATGGATCATGGACTCAAACCTTGTTCTTTCAACTCAAAAAAAAAAAAATGGGGGGGGATTTTTTAAATGGCAAAACATATTAATGAATATGTATGTATCAAAGACTTTATAGTCACTTGACTTCCAGGTTCAACTTGAATATGTAAAAGCTTGGCAGATATATTGCAACAAAAAAGAGCTGGGACAAAATTAAAATAGATGACTTTCCTTTGACTCATCAGAGAGACAGGGAACTTATATTGCAGAGCAAATTGCCAAACCCACATCTGGAGATATTGGCATGTCTGAAAAACAGGCAAGATGCATTATATGATACCTGGACCAGTAACAGCTGGAGTCATGAAGTGGTAGGAAAATTTAATTGGTGATTTCAACAAATTGCTAAAGACTGTGTATGGACTAGTATTAGAGTGAGAGTCTCCTGGGGGGCCATAGTCTTGGTGGCCCCTGCATGTTCATGGGGTGTATGTCCAGATTTTCAAGGTAAAGATCTGAAAAATAAAATCCTTTCTTGGCTCTGGAAAGGAAAGAATAGTGATCATTGTGAGATATGCCCAAAACATTTTTCGTATTAAAATAATGAACTCCAGGGGAAAAGATCAACAAAGTCTTATCTCAGTCGGGGCAAAAGGCATCGCCACTCTAGCTCTTTCTAGTCTTTGTGTCTCACAAAGGGAAGAGGGGAGGCTATAGCACTGGAGAATTACTTGTGGAAGTAAAGACCGGAGACACAGATCCACTACAAGTGGACATTTAATCATCAGCTTACAGAACACTTGCCCTCCTCCACACCTTACCACAAAACCAGTAGGGCCCTAAGACATAGAGTGATTTACAGTTGTAAAAACTGCAAGATGCAGACTGCAAGATGTTGAAAGAAAACAAAGGGGCATTTAAGGACGCCCAGGGACAATAGGGGAAACAAAGCAAGGACACAGGGGAGTTGAAAGCCCCTGTCACATGCAATTACAGCAAACATTAAACACAGGCCAGCACCTAGTCAGATTAAAATAAATCCTCACTTATTTACTTTATTTCCTATTATACAACACAACTCATCCAATTATCAACAAAAAATTGCAAAGCACACCAAAAGCTAAGAAAAAGCATAATCAAACCAAGCAGAGGGACAAGTCTCAGATATGACACAGAAGTTGGACTTTTTATGGGCTCCTGGGTGTCTCAGTGGGCATCCAACTTTGGCTCAGTTCATGATCTCATGGCTTGTGGGTTCGAGCCCAACTTGGGCTCTGTGCTGACAGTTCAGAGACTGGAGCCTGGTTCAGATTCTGTGTCTCCCTCTTTCTTTGCCCCTCTCCTGCTCATTCTCTCTCTCTCTCTCTCTCTCTCTCAAAAATAAATAAACATTAAAAGAAGTTAGACCTACAAGATACAATTTTAAATAACTATTTAGTTATGGCTTAACTATTTAGTTAAGGGTTCTGGTGGAAAAAGACATCATGCAAGAATGTATGGCTAATGTAATGCAGAGTAATGGAAACTAAGAAATTATTTTGAAAGGAGATGAGAGGAACCAATATGCTGCAGTAGAACTGAAAAAATGTCTTCCAGAGTTGATCGACTACATACAGCACTGGAGGGAATTAAGGAGCCTGAAGATAGGTCAGTGATGTGAGAAAAAAAAAAAAAGGATAAAAAAGCAAAATGGAGGATCCCAGAAGTGTGAACAATTTCAAAAGATGTAACATATGTATAACTAGAATATCAGAAGAAGAGAAAAGAAGAAAGCAAAAGAAATAGTTATGGTGATAAAGACCAAAATTAATTTAGAAATTAATGACAGACACCAAACAAGAGAGAACACCAAACAAGATAAATACCAAATACACTCCGTCTAGGAATATCATATTCAAACTGCAGGAAATCTTAGACCAAAAGAAAATCTTGAGACAAATTAGGAGTGGGAGGGCATCTTACTTGGAGAGAAAAAAAGGTGAATTGCAGATTACTTCTCACCAGAAACCATGTGCAGAAGAAGAGGTGTAAGGACACAAGTCTAAACGTCTAAACCAAACTGACTCCATGACAGGCTTTAAATTTCCCCAATAAAATAGAAGGCCTAAGTTTCAGCTTTCCTGAAACTATCAGGCAGTTACACATTGCCCAAGGCAGGAGAAACCACCTTTGCAACACCCAATCAGGAAAGGCCAGCGACCACCCTCCACATTATTAAGGGAAAGGCCTGGAGATAGAAACTATAGATAGGACCATGTTACCTAATGTTAAAGTTAACTTGTTAGTCACAGAATAAGACCCTAGGCTCTCTCTGTGATTGGTTAAATTTAAAGGTACTCTAAACGTTGTAATTGGATCCTGCCAAAAGTAACGAATACTCTAGACAATGTGTCTAGTATTCAAACCTGCTGTCAATGATGTTGTATAATTATGATTGGATCACTGTTCCCATGTCACAACTTCTGTAACTCCCTCATCTCAAACCCCATAAAAACCCTACTCTGCCCTTGTTCGGGGCTCTCAGCATGGATCCACTGTGTTGGTGAGGTCTGGGAGCCCGAGCTCGAGCCCGTAATAAAGCCCTTTGCCTTTGCATGTGTGACTCGGTCTCCCCGGTGGTCTCTGGTCATTGAGGATACTGCGATCTGGGTATAACAGAGGGTCATATAAAAATTCTAAGATGTTGAAAGAAAACAAACAAACCTATAACTGGTGAAATTATCCTTCAAAAATAAGACAGACAAAACAGAGAATTTGTTGCCACATAACATTCCTGTAACAAATATTAAAGAAGTTTTCTGGGCAGAAAGTAATGACACAGGTCAAAAACTTAGATCTACTTTATGAAAGGAAAAATGGTGGAGAAGGAATAAGGTAAAATAAAATCTTCTATTTTTTTATATTCCTAATAATTCTGGAAAATAATACCTTAAATCAATAAAAGTAACTATGGATTGATCGATGTAATATATAGATAAGTGAAATAAATGAGAACAAAGTCACAAGGAACAAAGGGAAGAATTGGATATGCAAGATATAAGGTATCTTCACTACCCATGAAACAGAATAATGTTATTTGAACAAAGACTTATTACTTAGGAATGTGTATTGGAATATCAAGGGAAACTATTAATTTTTTAAAGAAATATAATTGATATACTAATGGAGAATATAAAATAGAATCATATAAAATACTCAGTTAAAATCAGAGAAGGCAAGAAAAAAGAGAAAAGAAAAAAGACTAAATCTAACAGTTAGAAAATAGTTACAAAAGGGTAGGTATTATTCTAACTATATCAGAAAACAGTTTAAAATGTGAAGAGCTAAGGATACCATATAAAACATGGAGATCATTTGGGAAAAAAATAAAAAGATGTTACTATGTATTCTTTACAGAAAACTCATTTATAATATGAAGACTCAGATGGCTTAAAAGTAAAGGGATAGTCGTAGGAGAAACATATGCCATGCTAGAATTAAGAAAAATGCTAGCTAATTAATTTCAGAAAAAGAGATATTTGAATGAGCAAGATTATCAGGGACAAAGAGGAATTTACATAATGATTAGGGGTCAATTCTTGAAGAACCCATATGGATTTTAAACATGTATAAACCTAACAACAGAGCAGAAAAACATTAGGTAAAAACTAACAGATTTAGAAATAGAAAATTTCACTATTATATAGGGAGAAACTAGACTGATGTAGGAGACAAAAAATCAGTAAGAACATAGTTGAACGGAACAGCACTTTGATCAACTGGATATAATTGACATATATAGAATACTTCATCCAATAACTGCAAATTACACATTTTCCTCAGGCTCACATAGAACACTTACCAAGAGGGGTGCCGGTGTGCCCAACTCTTCGTTTTAGTTCAGGTCATGATCTCATGGTTTCCCGAATTCAAGCCCCATGTCAGGCTTTGGGCTGGGAGCATAGAGCCTGCTTGGGATTCTCTGTCTCCTCTCTCTCTGCCCCTCCCCCACTTGCACTGTCTCTGTCTCTCTCAAAATAAATAAATAAACTTAAAAAAAACACGAAGAAAAATTACATTCTGAGTTGTAAAATACACCTTAACAAACTTAAAAGACTAGAAATCAAACAAAGTATGTTCTCAGACCACAAGTAAATTTAACTGGAAATAAATAACAGAGATTTCTGGAAAATCTTTATATATTTGGAAATTAAACAACACAGTTTGAAACTCAAAAAAGTCAAAGAAGAAATTTTAAGAAAAATTAAAAACTATTATGAACTACATAAAAATAAAAATGCAATTTACCAAATTTGCATACAGCAGAAGTAAGGCTTAGAAGTAAATTTATAGTATTAAATGCATGTATTAGAAAAAAACTATATCTTAAATTGATAACCTAACCTTTCATCTTAGAAACCTAGGAAAATAAGAACAATTTATGCCCATTACAAACATAAGAAAATAAAAAATAAAAATTAGAGCATAATTTAATAAAAGTGAAAACAGGGAAATCAAGAAAATTAACAAAAAGAAAGCAGATAATTCGAATAGATCAATAAAACTCATAAATCTCTAGCCTAGTACACCAAGGAAAAAAAGAAGACATATAAATTATCAAATATTAATGAAAAAGGGAGGCTTTATTACCATTACATTAAAATTAAAAAAAGGACTACTTATGATGAGCTCCATGCCAACAAATTCGATAACTTAGAAGTGGATCAATTCCTTGAAAGGCAAAAACTACCAAAACACACACAAGGAGAAACATAATATGAATAGTCAAAATATCCATTAAAAAAACTGTACATTAATTAATGACCTTCCAGAAAAGAAAGAAAAAGCAAGCAAGCAAACAAGAGGAAGACAAGGGAGGGAGAGAGAGAGGGGCACCTAGGTGGCTCAGTTAGCTGAATGTAGACTCGCTCAGGTTATGATCTCCTGGTTCCTGAGTTGGAGCCCCACATCAGGCTCACTGCTGTCAACCTGTCAGCACAGAGCCTGCTTCAGATCCTTTGTCCCCCTCTCTCTGCTCCTTCCCCTAATTACAGTATTCCAAAAATAAATAAATCTTTAAAAGAAAATGAGAAAGACAATAGGAGTGAAGAGGAAGAAGAGAGAGAAGGAAAGAGAGACACAGAAAGAATCACAGAAAGAAAAGGAGGGAGGAAAGAAGGAAGAGAGAGAGAGAGAGAAGCAGGCAAGCAGGTAGAAAGAAAGAGTTTATAGATTGAAAAGGAAGAAATAATCTTTGTTTCCAAGATGATATAATTGACCAAAGGTGTTACAAGAAACAACAATTATCCTGGAATCAATAAGCAAGTATAGCAAATTTGCAGTATAATTTAGATCAATAAACAAAAGTCTATTTTTTCTCTATAAACCAGCAATGAAAAAATAAAATTAAAAAATTAAATACCATTTATAATACTCCCCAAATGAAATATGTAGGCATAAAGCTCACAGAATATGTACAGAATGTATATCTAGAAAACTACAAATTACTGATGAAAGAAACCAAAAATCTATAAGGACCAATATACTATGTCCATGGGTTAGAAACTTCAATATTGCTAAGATAACAGTTCTTCACAAGTGATTCATAAATTCAATGCAAACTCAATCAAAATGTCAGAAAATTCTTTTTATAAATAGCTATAAACTGACCTTATTTACACATGGGAAGAAAAAAATACCCTAAACGTCCTATGCAATACTGAAAAACACAGAAATCAAAGGATCATGATACTGATAAAATAATAGACATATGAATCAATAGAATTAGATAGAAAGTTCAGAAACAGTTTTACATAAACCTAAGCAACTGAATTTTTACAAAGGCAATTTGATCGAGAAAGGATAATATTTTTCAATAAATTAATATGCATATGCAAAAAGAGAGAGAGAGAGAGATCTCATCACTTACCTTACACTTTACACAAAAACTGACTTAAAATGGATCAAAGACCTGAATGTAAAACTCAAAACATTAAAATCTCTAAAAGAAAATCTCTGTGACCTTGTGTTTGGTGATGAGTTTTATAGGTAATACCTAAAGAATGACACATTAAAGAAAAGAAATTGATAATTTGGACTTTTTTAGAATTAAAAACTTAAGCTCTGCGAATGAAGGAAAAGACAAGTCACAGACTGGAGAAAATAATTAGAGATCAGATAGCTGATAAAGGATTTAGATGCAAGGTATACAGAGAACACTTACATCTAACAATAAGAAAATAACCTAATTTTAAAATTATCTGAACAGACAACTTGCCAAAGAAGATATACGGATAGTAGATGAGCATGTGAAAATATGATCAATATCATTCGTCATTTAGAAATTCGAATCAAAACAAGATACCACAACATCCCAATTACAATGACTAAAAAACAACAACAAAAAAACCCCACACAATATTAATTTATGATCCGAATTCAGAATAAGAGAAGCTGTCATCCATTATATTTGAGAATGTAAAATAATATAGCTACTTTGAATAACAGTTTTCACAGTTTCTTACAAAAGTAAACACAATTTTAGCATAAGATCCAGTAATCATGTGCTAGGTATTTACCCAACTGATTTGAAAGCTTATGTCCACACAAAACCTGCATGCAAATATTTTTAGCAACTTTATTCATAACCACCAAAGTCTGTACAATCTTCACAAATTTTCTGAGACTCTAAAACTATTCTAAAATTAAAGCCTTGTTAAAAAGTAATGTCAGTCAATATTCTGAAGCTAAATCAAGAATAAACTTGAGCAGGAAAGATATATTACTTGCATTTAATGTATTTGTGAGAGCACTGAGGAAATAAGTGATTTTCTAAAAGTGCTATCAAACCTCACCCGCCTCAATACAGAATAACTTAATCTCTTTCATTGTATTGCCAACTTATATTTCTCGGAAACTTCCACATTATGAAGAGTAAGCCTCAAACTTGAGTGGCCTAAAGTCTTCTGATATTCTGGGGCTACCTTTTCCTAAAATCCACATAAAATAGTTGCATGCTCATTTCCTGAGCCAAGAGAAGCCCAGACCTTCTGCTCATCTCCAAGGGGCTCCAGAGGAGGACATCCTCTGATTTGGCTCCTGCTGCAGCCTCAGTCTAACTGCTGCCCACTCTCTCCACCAGTCTCCCTCCTCCAGCCTCCATCTTTTTTTTGTTCCCACTCAGCACCGTGTTGGGCAGAGCTCCTCTTATTCCATTTAAGCCTAAGCAATACTAACATAGTTTTTCATTCTACCATTTAGCAGAAACAAAAACAACTTCAATTCCAGTGTGCCTGGTAGTTGTCATCTGTCCCCTGCTGTGGATTTGTTAGAAACCAACATCTTCTTCTCCAGTCATAATAATTAGGTCACAAGATTTCTCCCTTATATTTCTGCTCCATCTTTCACCCTTCATGGCAGGTTTAATCATAAAGATCTCAAAATTCTACTCTTTATTATTCAGAAGAACTCACTTATCCTTTTGCTTTGGCCTCCTCTTCAGAATACTCCAAAAGAGGAAGAGTGCTCATTTTTACCTCCAAATACATTCATCAAGGTTGTTTTCAAAATGAAGACTCATCTATTCGACATGAACCATGCCACTGCAGTTTATTTTAAAAGATCAGAAAAATATAAATATAAACACGACAAATATAAAAATAGTCTACCCATCCCTAAAATA
Organism: Hyaena hyaena; assembly: GCF_003009895.1. Classification (NCBI taxonomy): domain Eukaryota; kingdom Metazoa; phylum Chordata; class Mammalia; order Carnivora; family Hyaenidae; genus Hyaena; species Hyaena hyaena. The sequence goes on from NW_024081580.1 coordinate 445,713, forward strand.
CAACACCCAAGTTATCAGAACTAACAGCTAGCAACTGTTTATACTAAATTTCATCCCATACACTTCTAGTTTTTGTCTCTGCCTTAGACAAACTGCTTGGATTTGGACCTTAAAATTAACTTTGCCTAACTTAAGCAAAAAGAACATTTATTGAAAACACAGTGGGGTCACTTTAAACATGAAAGAAAATGATCAGTGAATCCTTAGAAACCACCCAAGTTCTTGGGCAAAAGGTAGGTGGATTTAGGGATCTTCACCCAGGGGCACTGCTATGAGATACAAAGACTTGAACCTCCAATTTTATGTCTGTGGAAGAGTCATCCCTCCACTGAGAAAATTTCATTGATCCAGCTTGGGTCTGTAATGCTAAACTTTGGGATTTTCAATCCATTCACAGACTATGGGGATGAAAGGAAGAGGTTAGAAGCATTGACATGGCCACAGGAAGAATCTCTGACAGTGAGGGATCCATGACAGTTTGGGTCTATTCACTTCACTGAAATAATTGTGATGGTATGAATACCAGTATTTTTCACATACTGAAATATTATATGTGAAATCCATTCTGCTGGTATTAGGGAAGAAATAAATTTTACTGGAACAAACAACTTTTCATTTAACAATAAAAAATGTGGTCATTTGATATAATCTCTAAAAACTCCAAATTGATCTGAAGGTAAAAGAGATAAAGGACACACTGGAAGCAAAATCAGACTAAACATCCTGATGGGTATAATCACATAAATTATATATCAGTTTAGAAAAGGAAAACAGATCTCTTAAAGTTGACAAATCACAAGAGAAAAATAAAACCAAGTGAAACGCTATGAAACTTAGAGATTTCAGTGAAAATAAAGATGGAAATTTTTAGATTTGCATACCTTAAATTCACACAATGTTATATATTAAATATATTTCAACTAAAATGTTGTTTTTAAAAAGCCCACTTAAGATTCATCTGACTTCAATATAAGATATTCTTAAACTTTAACTCTTCTGAATCAATCTTGAAAAAGAAAAACAAAACTGAATTATCACAATCCCAGGTCTCAAAATATACTACAAAGCTGGAATAAACAAAACAGTATAGTTTTGCAACACACACAAAAAAACCGACTCATAGATCAACAGAAAAGGATAAGGAGCTCTGACATAAATCCATGCTTATATGATCAATTAATCTGCAATAAAAGAGGTAAGAATATGCAAGGGAAAAAAGTTTCTTCAATAAATGGTGCTGACAAAACTAGAGAGCTTCATGCAGAAGAATGAAAGTGGTCATTTTCCTATACCACACACAAAAATAAACTCAAAATAAATTAAAACCCTAACTGTGAAACCTGAAATTATAAACTCCTAGAACAAAACAAGTGGTAGTGTTTGACATCAGCCTTAGCAATATTTTTCTAGATATGTCTTCTTGGATAAGGGAAACAAAAGCAAAAATAAATTATCAGGACTATACCAAAATAAAAAGCTTTTGCTCAACAAAGGAAACCATCCAAAAAAAAAAAAAAAAAGAACAAAGAAAAAGAAAAATAGCAACCTACTGAATATGTAAGATATTTGCAAACGATATATCTAACAAGGAGTAAATATCCAATATATAAAGAATTCATACAACTCAACACCAAAAACAAACAAACAAAAACAACCAAAACAATAAAAACAACAAAAAATAACTCTAGTTAACAAATGGACAGAAAAGTTGAATAAACATTTTTCCAAAGATGACATACAAATGGCGACAAACACAGGAAAAGATGCTCAACGTAACTAATCATCAGGGAAATGCAAATCAAAGCCACAGTGAGATACCACCTTACACCTGTCACAACGGCTAGAATTAAAAAGAAAAAAAAAATGTAGGTGAGGAGGTGAAGAACTGGTAGTGGGAATCTAAATTGGTATAACTACTATGAAAAATAGTATGGAGGTTCCTCAAAAATTAAAAACAGAAATACCACATGATCCAGTAATTCTACTACTGTGTATTTATCTGAAGAAAATTTAAAAAAAAACCTCATTCATAAAGATATATGCACTCCTATGTTTCTAGCAGCATAATTTACATTAGCCGAGATATAGAAGCAACTCGAATGTCTACTGACTGGTGAATGGATAAAGAAGATGTGGTATACATATGCAATGGGATATTACTCAGCCATAAAAAACATGAGATCTTGTCATTTTCATCTGCAGACAACATGGATGGACCTCAAGAGTATTATGCTAAGGGAAATAAGGCAGAGAAAGACAAATGCTATATGATTTCACTTATGTATGGAGTCTAGAAAACAAAACATAAACCAAAAAAACAGACTATTAAATATAAAGAACAAACTGGTAGTTGCCAGAGAAAAGGTGGGTGAGGGGTTGAGTGAAATAGGTGAAGGGAATGAAAAGGTTAAAAATTCCAATTATAAAATAAATAAGTCACAGAGATGAAAAGTACACATAGGGCATAAAGTCAATTATATTATAATATGTTGTATGCTGACAAATGATGACTGCACTCACTGTGGTGAGCACAGACTATTCTATGGAACACTTGAATCAATGATGTAGGCACAAAAAATTTACCTTTTTATTATCAAGTATTTAAAGAGGAATATGTCTAATTACAAAATTTGTATTTGGAGACATGTTCCCTGATTTTATTTAAAGATATCTTTGAATAACAACAAAATAAAAACTAATAAATCTATTTTCCATTGATATATAATGAGTTTTGTATAATAAATTGAGTTCTCCAATGATGTACATAAACCACAATATGCATGTCTGAATTATATATATATGATTAATTAGGTTGTACATGCTATATATATTTATATATTTATTTATTATACCTAATATATATTAATTAGATACAATTATACATATATAATTTTTTTAATTTATAAGTTTTAAAATAGCAATTCCTATTTAAAGATTATAGTATAGGAACTAAGGTGGTTTCAGGTATGGATTCTAGTTTGGTATTTATATAGAAACTTTGAATTAGAAAGTTAAAATATATTTATTTAAAATTTCAGAAATTGACAATTTATACGGATATTTAAATTTTTTTAATGTTTGTTTATTTTTGAAAGAGAGGGAGAGAGAGAGAGCGAGCATGAGCACAAGTGGGGAAGAGGGAGAGAGAGAGAGAGAGAGAGAATCCCAAGTAGGACCATGCTCTCATCACAGTGCCTGATAGGGATTTGCTCCCAGGAATCATGAGTTTATAACATGAGCTGAAATCAAGAGTTTGACAGATGCTTAACCAACTGACTGAACCAGGCTTAGTATATATATGGATATCTTTAATGATACTTTATTCATATATACATAAATGGATATATATATGGATACGTATGGATACTTTTAATTCACAGATCTAAGAATCTCAACAAACTCTAAAGGAACATACAGAGGACACTATACTAAGATATAACGAAATCAAAATTGCTCAAAACTATTGTGAGAAAGCTCTTAAAAGCAGAGAGAGACAAAATCCATGTTGTATATAAAAGAACAAAGATAAGGGTGACAGCATATTTTTTATTGGAAACAATGTGAGCATAACATGTTTAATATACTGAAAGAAAAGTGCTGTCAACCTAGAATTCTACACCTAGTTAAATAATCTTTCTAAAACAACATGACAACCAGAAAAATAGAGTTTTGAACGCATAAAAAAATCTGAAAATATTCATTACCAGCAGACCCACTTCAAAAAATATCAAAGGAAATCCTTAGATTACAAAGCAAATTACCCCAGACTGAAATGTGGATCTTCACAAAGGCTAGAAGGGAACTAGAAATAGTAACTGCATTGGTAACTATATAACAATTTTCTTACCATATAAATCTCTCTAAAATATGATTTAGTATTTAACAAAACAATAACAATGTATATTGTGTTTGATTACATATATAAAAATAAAATATATTATCACCCTAGTACAGAATTTAAGAGAAGACAGATCTATACTATTGAAGATTTCTTATGCTGAACTTTTGATGAGTGAGAACTTACTTTTCTTACATAGTGTTTATGATGACCATTTTTATGATGTAACAGAAGTACCTTTCAAATAACTCTGTACAAAAGTAAGATGTAATTAATGGACAATATATGTTTTAAAATTTGTTCAGAGGAGCAAGTAAACCTCTGACTCCAGAATGGAAATGACACCACATCTTGAAAGAGGTAGGACTTTGACTTGGCCCTGATGAAAGTTTATGATTTTAGGGGAAATAAAAGGAAAAGGAAATACATGCTCAGAATTCCAAGAATAAAAATTGCTACTATTTATTAATATATACTATATGCCAGCCATTCGCACCACTTTTAAGCTTCACTTTTTAATCATGAAGCCATAGTTCAATGTAAATATAATTATCCAACTTTTACAGATAATAAAACTTGTTTAGAAAGATTAGTTAGAACTTATTCAAGGCTAGTTACTAAATAGCTGAGCTAAGACTACCCTGGATATGTCTAATACAAACCCTGTGCTCTTAAGCTCTCACAGTGATGGTCTTCAGATGACTCAATAGATTTGGAGTCGACATGTATACAGCATATTTGAAAAACAGTTACTAAACAAGCTTTAGAAAAGGAAAGGTGTTGTGATCAATGAGAAGAAAGCAAACAAGGCAGGCGCCTGGGTGGCTCAGTTGCCTGAGTGTCAGACTCTTGGTTTCGGCTCAGGTCATGAACTCATGGTTCGTGGGTTTGAACCCCATGTCTGGCTTTGCGGTGACAGTGCAGAGCCTGCTTCGTATTCTTCCTTCTTTCTCTGCCCCTACCCCATTCATTCTGTCTCTCTCAAAATAAATAAACTTGAAGAAAAAAGCAAACAAGGCAAAGGCATTAAAAAACAGAATAGACTAAACAAAGAGGTGGGAAGAAAATTAGGATAATTGTATTTCACTAAACCTGTGAGAAAGAAAGCATCAATAAGGAAGGTGTGATCAGAGTGAAGATTTCAGGACATGTCAAGGAGGAAGGAAAATAGAAGTATTCTGTCTCATCTATTAACAAAAAAATCAACAGTGTCCTTAGTCACTAAGACTAGTCCTTAGTTCTTAGGTATGATTTCTGAAGCTACTGAGAACACAGAAGAAAAGGAGAGAGAAAAAGAGGTATAGAAATGGAGGGAGATACTGTAAATCTCAATTGTTTAAAAAGGGACAGAAGTTAAATGAATTCCCAGAATACAGAATATAAAATTTTCAAATACCTTCAATTTTGCTCCTTATTTTAAGAAGGGCCAAAGTTTGCATGTTCATAGATAGAGAGGAAGAATCGCTAATGAAATTAAGACTGAATAAGCTGGGACAAAGTAGAATGGTTGAGATATGAGGACTCCAAAAAAGTGAAAGGAAATGGGTTCATGATCAGTAGTAGACGTTTTAGTTGTTTTATATTTTATTTTATTTTATTTTTTAATTTCATTACATTTTAGAGAGAGCACGCACATGAGTGGGGGAGGGGCAGAGAGAGAGAGAGAGGGAAAGAGAGAATCCCAAGCAGGCTCCACACTACAGCACAGAGTCCCATGTGGGGCTTTATCTCACAAACAATGAGATCATGACCTGAGTCAAAATTAAGATTTGGACACTTGCTGAGCCACCCAGGTGCCTTGGAAGTTTTAGTTTCTAAAATCATAATTATGGTTCTGCCTAAAAGGAAAAATAACAAGTTCTTTAAATTACCTTTACATTCCAAAAGTGTGATGAGTGACTAAACAGAGGGTGATGCTATAAGTGAGCAAAAAGGCATGGACCTTGCTCTCAGACCTCATAGTATGTAGCTGTTATTGTTAAGGGAAATTTATTCACAGTACACTTAAATATGCCAAGGAAATCTGTCTTTTTAAATTCCCTATAACTAAAATTATCCCTATTGTTAGCTCCCAACCCTCTGACAAGGAGCAGAGATGTTTGGAGTTGGGAGACTAGATGAATTCTAATCTGGTTATCTCAGCCAAGCTCAGCAATTTGGATTATCTCTTTAAGAAGTTGGTATCTGTCTACATGACTCCATTAAATGTACATCCTTTTAGAAGTATTTCTATTTCCACCTTTACTTTTTAAGATGCTATCTGAGTATATAGGGAGGATGGTGAATATGCAGGGGGTATAACCAAATGAAGTTTAAGGGTGGAAGCTACTGAGATCTATTCAAATTCTTGGGACCATTGCTAGTCTTTGCAGAGATGTGATAGATGTTCTTAGAGGTGTGAAAGAGGTATGATGATCTGTGTTCTTAATTTAGACTACACTCTTCTTATATCATCCATATCCTTTTATTGAATGATTCCACTGATAATCCTATTTGCCCTGATTTCTCTTTAGAACCCTGTCTCGGAAGCCCATCCTTCAGCCCTCCTTTCTAAGGGCATTTAATCTCCTACAACATCTGCTTCTGACATTCTCAATAGCCAGCAGCCAAGGCTAATAGCCACATTACCTGCCCAATTTACACCCCCCACACCCACCCCCCACACCCACCAGGATCATAATGGAACAAATAGGTCATTTTCTAACTATAAAGAGGCGAAGAAGTGGGGGGGAGTTAGGAGGGCAAATTAAACCCTATCTTCTCCCTAAACAATCTGAGCCTGCTTTAGTACAACCATATGAAAAGGATACTCTTGTTAAAAGCCCCAAATAGAAAGTGAAATAAAAGACCTCTTGTCCTTGAGAAATTGAAAATTCTTCTAACAGGACTCTCTTTTCTGGATCTAGAAGTAGTAAGAAAATGCAGGTCAACACATTATTCCTATAGATCATCTTCATGGATATTGAGGGGTTTTCCTCCTATTCTCATAATTCTAAGACATGATGTTAAAAAAAAAATGGCCAAAATAAAGTCTATTAACTTAGCTCTAGACATATTAGAAGATAAGAATTTTTTTAAAATTTTTGTCTTTTGACTACATAGGTTTTTATCACTATTTCCTAGTTAAAACAATCAAAAACATAAGATCTGAGACTCAAAGATGACCAACAGCTAGCTGGTTTGTTCTTGGTAGTTCCCACCTTCTTCCTTCTCCAGGGCACTGCTCTGACTTCAAAATAGGGAAGTACAAATGTTAATAAAAAAGGATATTAAGAAAATAATATTTCCCAAGCATCATATTTTTTATTTGCAGTCACCTCATCTGTAAAATTGAATTAATAATAGTGCTTACCTTAGGATACATTCAGATTAGTTAACATCATACCTGGCAGTTAATAATAATAGTAAACAATGTAGAAAAGGAGACAATTAGCTGAAACCTAGTGGAAATAGGACTACATGATGAAAATAGAAATTATAGAATTGTTTTGGGGAAAATAATAAAGGATGAAAGAGCCATGAAAATGTTGTGTTACCGAGAAAGCCACTGAAATTTGACATAATGACACAGCACGAATCAAATTTTGTAGACTTTGTGTCTCCTCCATATACTTTACACATGAAAAAGTACAAAGAAATAATTTGGTGATAGTTGCCTACATTTTGGAAACAGATCACGATCGCTAGGGAAATTCAAGTAGGATCAGGGGGAGTGCTGTAGAGTATTGTTGGAAAGGAACATGTAATTAACTGATTCTGGAATAGGTAAGAGAACTAGTGAAGCCAGAGAAATTCCATGTCATATTTTAACCCAGTCCATTTTGGGATTTGGGGACATTGAGAACAACTGTTCTGTGTCACTAATTTAATTATATTTTATGAATTGTGGTGAGAATTGGGAACAAAAATGATCCAAGTCTCAAAATTCCCTGCAGGCTGCCAGAACAGAATCAGAACTGTAGGACGATGCAGCAAATTTGTGCTGTTAGCACTTTCCAGATGAGAACATGGATCAGTAATTTCCCATGTTCCCTATGAACCCTTTTAGTGATTGTTGCCATTGATCATATATCAAGAAGGTGTTGTGTGTACATAAACATATTTACAGAATAAACAGTCTTCAGAAATCAGCCCTTTCTCATGCTCTCTCTAGTTTAAAAATATGATCAAAATTATAAGGCAGTTTTTTTTCTTTGTTCATTTCATCTATCACACAGATGTCAGGAAGCCAGCCATTCACTCTATGTTCCTGTATAGATGATTAGTTTGTCAAATGTGTCCCTGAATGTTTTCTCTACTCTTAGAACAGCTAAGATGGAAAGGCCCTTAGAAAGATGTTTTCTCATTCAAGAACCATATGCAACTAAAGAAAAGAGGATGTATCAAGCAGCATACAATACTTATAAAAGGCAATATTGTTCAGGTGCCTAGGTGACTCAGTGGGTTAAGCGTCAGACTCTTGACTTCCACTCAGGTCATGATCCCAGAGTCATGGGATTGAGCTCTGCTTCAGGGTCTGCACAGAGCATGGAGCCGAGCCTGCTTAAGATCCTCTCTCTCTCTCTCTCTCTCTCTCTCTCTCTAAGAAAATAAAGGCAACATTGTCTAAGCATTCTAAGAGGCATTTTGTTCACTTAACGCTATAAAATTAAAAGTTTTCATCACAAATTCCTAATTAAGCATTTGAGTCCATTTGAAGAAACAGCCACACCAACCCTCACTCTGCAAACATTTCAGGTTAAAATTTGAGATTCCTACCAAGCGCTACATTTAATGAAGTCTGAATTCTGTTTACTAAACTATAATATATATCATCAAAAAGATGCTCCCATTGTAAACTGTTCGCAAAGAGAATAAACACTATTTTAATTACTATAGAAAATAATGTTTCAGTAATTCTGTGTTACATAAATACCTTCTCTTCCAAATCTGCAATTTCAGAAAAAGAAAGACGTCCTGATACTCATACAATAGAAACTGGTAATATCTGCTCTTTCTGTAATTAGTCTGAACTTAGAGCAGCTTTCCAATGCATGCATCTTAAAAGCTAGTATACCAAGATTGCCAAAGGAGAGTCATCCTGTGTTCTCAGGTGCTCAAAGATAGTTATGCAGGGTATACTGCCAGGCAATAATTGTTAAATATCTGCAAATTCCCACCTTTTTCCCTTGTCCTTGGCATTGAATAAAAGGTCAAATCCATAGATCTGATATGTAGATCACAGTAACATGTACACATGGATGTATTTCAGAACTGCAACATGAGTAATGAAAATGTTTAGAATAGTATTGTCTGATGTGTACATAATTATGACACAGAGCAACCGTAATAAAGGACAGAGCAACCAGTGTGCTACACTTGAGATATGCAGTGGGTAGGAAGAGGCACTGATGGTAATAATGACGGAACATGGTTCTTTCTACTCCTGAAGCAAGGAAACCAAAAGAACACAGAGATATAGTCCAGAAGTGCAAGAAGACTGCAGTTTCTTTGTTTATCTGAGAAGAGGAACATCTAAAAGGTAGAAGGTAGAAGGAAAGATGGGTGGAAACTGGGAATAGTTTAATCTGTAATCTTAAACCAATCAGTATGAAAAACATCAGGCATGTTGGAAAAAGCTTATTCACATATTTAGTTTAGCAAAGAAGAAAAAATATATGCAATTCATTTTAGTATAAGACTGTGATATACAGATGCCAAAATTTTGAAAGTCTCCCTTTAGTTTAAAAATAAGATCTAGGGGCCTCTGGCTGGCTCAGCTGGTTAAGCATCTGACTCTTGGTTTCAATTCAGGTCATGATCTCACACTCTTACACTCTGTGAGATCAAGCCCCACATTGGATTCCATGTTGAAGTGTGGGGCCTACCTGGGGCTCTCTCTCTCTCTCTCTCTCTCTCTCTCTCCTCTCTCTGCCTCCCCCCTCCACCCAATTGCTCTCTTTCTATTTTTCAAAAAAAAAAAAAAAAAAGATAACATCTAAACAATTTTTTAAGATGGAAGATCGTTCACATTGTGATACTGCCTACATACCTAACCCTGCCTTGTCCCACTCTCCCCTCACACACCACCCTCCATCTTTCCCAAACAGCATGCAGATCCCTAAATGAGTTACATTCTCTAATACAGCACTCCTGCCTTTTGAATATGCCACCTCCTTTCCTTAGTATGTTCTCATTCCCTCTCCCTCTAACCTTCCCCAACCTCAGCTGGCCTGCCTGGACAACTTGTTCCTTTAAGCTCAGTCTTCAAGCACCAGTTTTAACAGTGCTTCTTCCTAAAGATGGTCATTTACCTGTCCCTTACTCTTGGTTCCTGCTGCATACCATGTATAATCTGTTAGAGATATTTCTCTTTTCATCTTGTGTAACCACCAGCACACTTGCACTCTGACTGTAGCAACTTGAGATTAGAGAGTTTTCTTTTTCCATCTTAAAATACATTTGCCCTATTAATGAATGAAGTGTTCTGAGTACTAAAAAGTTTAATGAACAGTATTGCAGAGCAGAAGGGAAATGCTTCTCAAAGAGTCCTCAAACAAGTGGTTTTCAATAGAATTTAAAACATCAGAAATGTGTAGGAAATCTGCTCTAGTTTTATGAGGGGGGCAAACTTTCTTCTTATCCACTTCTTTTCTGGTCATGAGACAGGTTGCCCTTGTCATTTACACAGTGACTGAGACATATATATGTGGGTGGCTAAACACTGTAACATATTCTTCCCACTTACCATGAATATTTATTTCTATTTCCCTGCTGGAGGCACTGAGATTTAATGGCTAATTATGGAATTAAGAAAGTCTTGGATGCAATTGCACTTATAAAATACAAAATTTTAGTCCACAGCCCAAGTAATACTTAGTACAATGTTAATATTTATAAACCAGTTACTAGATAAATATGCTAACTTAAACACTGCTTATATATAGATAATTTTTTAATGTTCATACTGTGTTCAAGTAGGAAAAGAAAAACGTAGTAAGTTTGGCTGCAGGGATATTAATTTTTTAAGACTTCCAGAAGAAAACAAGAAAGCGAATTCAAAATGGGAAGGCAAAATTTACTTGCATGTAAACTATGAGGAGTCAATAATTTCAGGGTATTTTTTTCCATTCTACCAGTCAATAATTTAGACCCTTGATGCTGAGATGTAGTCTGAAGACCAGAAGAATTATCATCACATGGGAGCTCATTAGAAATACAGACTTACAAGACCCATATCAGATATACTGATTCAGAATCTGCATTTTAACAAGATCCCTAACTTAGTCCTCCACACATTAAGAGTTCCAAAGTATGGTCTAGATTATCATTCTTCATACCTGCTAGACTATGCCTTCACCTTAAAGAGTGTTTTAGTCATCTGAGCATTTTTTCCCTTTTGAAAATGAATCCAAAAGCATTAGACCAGGAATAATGTTTGCTGCTCAGATCTATCTCTTTCCTTAAATATATATGTTCATTTATGAACATGCCTAGAGAAAAACCAATTACATATGTACATAAGCTTTGAGGTTAAGCATAGAAGTTTATTTTACTTGATGATTTTTTCCCCAGATGCTGCAAAGAGTTTCTCAAGGCAGGGTTTCTGTCCCACAGTTTCACAGACAGTAGACAGAGAACAGTAATGGAAAAAAAAAAGAGGAATATAGCTTATTTTAGTATCCTAAAGCTCTCCTTAAGTCACAAATCCACCTTTTTTCTTCTGTCACTGGATAGAGACTGTTTCCATCAGCGGCTCCCTACAGTGACATTAGGTGGAAGAGGCAGGGACATATTACTGAGCTGTCAAGTAAAGGGTAGCTCCTCCCTTTCCAGGAGGGGAATTGAGTATGTGGTGGGGTTCTTATCAGTTGACACCAGATGTGCTCAGCTATTTCACTCTCCACTCTGCCCCAACTAATCAATTAACCTTGCTCAAAATCAGACCAATACTCAAAACATTCAACAGAGTGCTTACATTTTTATGGTTAAGGCTAATTTAGCCAATAGTTCTGGGATGCTCTAAGGCAAGTCTCATTCCATGAAATAGGCTCAGAGAGCTTTCTGGTATAATCATGGTACCTTGAGTGATTCCCTTAATTTCTTCCTATCTCAGTTGCATCTATATAAAATGAAGAGATATTCCACTCTCTGATTATCAGATGAAAAAAATGTTTTGAAGTCCTTTGAGAAGTACCAAATGTTATGCTAATAGAAGACTTTAAAAATGTATCTTAAACAAAGGTAATGCAAGGGAAATTAAGAAAAAGTCAGTTAATTACAAATTCATTGTTTTCCAATAGTAAATGTCAGGCCAACAAAAATGAACCAAACATACACAATTTATTATGTCTCCTCTTTGTACTCATTTGTAAAGAAACTGTTTATTGACTATAGCAAACTCTAAAATAGAATCAAAAGAGTATAATCCTTGGCAAAGGGAGACAAACTAACAGATAAAGCAGTTTTATTAGTAAGAACTCATAGTGGCAATGCTCAAGGTGGATGAAGTTTAGAGTTTTTGGGTGGGCTAAGAGCTTTTAAAAACAGGAGCACCTGGATGGCTCAGTTGGTGGCTCTTGATTTTGGCTCAAGCCATGATCTCATGGCTTATGAGATCAAACACCATATCAGGCTCTGAGCTGATAGCAAGGAGCCTGCTTGGGATTCTCTCTGTCTTCCTCTCTCTCTCTGCCACTCTCCTGCACTTTCTCTCCAACTCAAAATAAATAAATAAAATTTTAAAAATTTAAAAAATAGTTTTAAAGAATATCTTTCAAAGGTAAGTCAAATTATTCAATTGTATTTTCAAAGTAGAATGAACTATAAAAGTCATTCAAATGCAGTTTGGCCTTTGTCCTTCCTGGCACTTTTTTTTTTTTCTTAGAAAATTGAAAAAAGAAACAGAGTCAGGAAATAAGCACTAGCCAGAAAAACATGCACCAGCTAGAAACAAATCCATAGATCATTACTTGTATTGATGGTATATTTATAATTTCTCCATTTTATTATGACTTAAAACTAGAGGAAATGGAAGAAACAACTGCAGCAAATTTTATGTGTATGCACAACACACATACACAACTCTAGGAAAAACCTCACAGTGCTGATACACTACTTAGTGGAAACATAAATGAATCGCATAGTAGAGAAGCATTTCCAGATAATTTAGTGTGTAGATGTTGCTTATTATGAGAGGTCTTACTGTTTAATTATACTTTTCTTTTTTTTAGGAAAAAAATGTTAATGTTTATTTATTTTTGAGAGAGAGAGAGACAGAGCACCAGCGGGGTAGGGACCGATAAAGTGGGAGGCACAATATTTTTCTTGTCCCAGTCTGTACTACACTGGAAAACACAGAAAACAGAAATGTAGACTTCAACATCTATCACTAATAGAACCTGGGTTGTAGAATGTGGCTGAGGGGTGTGGCCAATGAGCTTCTAAGCTCTCTTGGTTTCCCCATTCTTTTCCACCAAGTCTAGACTTTGGATAGTTAATCTGAGCATGTCCTTAGTGCTTAAAGCACATTAGTAGAATAGCTCCATCCAGTAAGAATTGGAGATCATTCACTTTTCCTTATAGGGTGGCATGGTTAGAACAGAAGACTAGCAGTTTTATTTTGGAGGCAGTCATCCACAGGTACACATGAGGAGTGGGAGGAAATAACCTCCTAAACAACAACTGAACATATGCACCCCAACACGTATTAAAATACACACCTATCATAGAAAACTATGTAAGTGATATTGAACTCATTCATTTTTAGAATGCCTATGAAAAGGAAGCCAGGGTGCAAAATGTGGTAATTTCTTACATTTATGATCATTCATCATAGAATTGACAAAAATTTTCACATATGATTTGATTAGATACATCTCAAATCTTTCAGAATTGCAACATGGAAAGTATACTTTCCACCCTTCAGCAACTATGCCATCATGTCATTTTTAAATAGAATGTGGGGCTGGTTAATACATGAGATATACAAAATAGCATTTCAAAGAGATCTTATAAATGGCATTTACAAATTGCAGTAAAACCTAGATTAGATTTGCATTTCTTATATGTTTGTCACATAAATTATTATCTCTAATTTCATGAAATATACATCAAAGAGAATATTGCTCATACATTTTCTTAAGGACTGACTTCTATCTTTTCAGGAACTAAGGTTTTGTGCCACCCATCCCACCAAAAATAAAATTTAAAATAGTTTCAGAGTCTAGGAGTGAAGTCTAGCATCTCGACTGTATACGTCTGGGAATGTGAGGACACCTCAGTCACAATGATGAACATTTTTCCCCCTTGTCAACACCATTATGGACTAAAGAGCACCTGCATTGCTGTGGTCATTCTGCCATCAGCTCAATCAACACTAAAGAGATGCTGTAACTTTTCAAAATGCATGGTGCAAATATGCCATTTTCATTTTAGCTGCTTAACATATTGCAAAACCATTGCAGAATTTTGTTGCTCATAGACATGTCAGCTTTCAAGACTGACTTACTTCTATTTTTAGTTTATTATATGTGCTTAAGAGCTGGCAAAGCTTTCAAAACTAATTTCTATCTGTGTAATCTGGTAGGTAGGCATATTTTAAAGACAAATTGCTTCTTTTCTAGAGTGAATCTCTTCAGGTAATATAATATAAAATTCTAGATCGTAGGGTCTGTTTTCTGGATTTGAAACACTTGAAAAATTTATTAGGAGGTGTGGTTGTCTTGGATAATACCATAACAAGATATAGTAACCCCTCCTATGTAATAAATCTGAATGCTCAGGATAGTTTGGCAGTAGCCTACATGTAATGCATCATTACCCCAAGGCTCTACTTTCTCCAATTTATGTGCATTCTGCTGGTTGAATCAAATTGATGAAAAGCCTATTTTCTCAGAACATAACAAACCAACACGAACCTTTCTAGGGCTGCAAATATATTTAAGAAAATATATAAATCATTGTTTGTCAAAGACTAAGGCTAATTTAAGCTCACTATCTGGAAAACCTTAAAGACTTTATTTTTCTTTCAGTCACTGTCTGTAAAGTAAGGTGCCTCATTAATGAAGTTTAATCAGTTCTTAGCAATTCAAAGCTATAAAATAGTCTAAGTAGCAAAAGCTTTGAAGGCATGGAGTGGAATAGTAAGACCTTTATAATCCTCCCCACTGTTAATAATCCATGAAGATATGTTCTCAAAAGGTGAACTGAAATTGCTCTTATGAAAGGTGTATAATTCTTTTTAGCTTTGCTCTTGAGCCATTCAATATTCAGGATGGAGTAATTGATAAGTTTGTGTAAACTTCAAAATTTAAACTATAAGCAACCAGTGATCAATTAACTTTTTCTGCTGAGTAGCATCAGATTTGTTATATTTTCTTCTCATCTTCTTACTCTCTTTGGGAAAATAAACATATATTTTGTTTAATATTAGGGTATTTGACTGGACACCAAAAATGTGGCTGTGGCTGATTCACTGTAAATTTGAAATGACTTGATCCCTTGCTTAATGTATTTATCACCACTGTTAACTAGCTGACTTAACCAGGCATATCATGGGTATTTTATATGGTCGGGATGAAAGTGTACTTAGTACTAACATTCAATCATTTCTTCTTCCAAGAGGCAACACTGTGTTGCCACTATATGTCAGTAAGTTTGAAAGATCCATGTTCTCATCCCAATGGTGTCCAGAGGGCAGCAGGTACAAAGACTCTGGGCTCCCCATTCTTTCTGGCGTGTGAAAATAACAGGAGGGAAATTGGATGATGAAACTCAGCTACTGAATTATCAGCTGGAGACAGTATTTTAAGTATGCATAAAACTATATTGCTTAATTACCACACATATCAACGTATCAGATAAATATTCATACATACAGATAGTCCCAACTTAAGATGGTTCAACTTATGATTTTTGACTTTATAATGGTTTGATGTCATATGCATTTAGTAGAAACCATACTTTGAATTTTAAATTTTGATCTTTTCCCAGGCTAGTGACATGTGGTATGATCCTGCCTCGTGGCGCTGGGCAGTGGCAGCAAGCCACAGCTCCCACTCAGGCTTGTGATCATGAGGGTGAAAAATCAATACAATTACAACAATTCTGTGTCTCACTTACAGTACAGGACTCAATAAGTTGCATGAGATGTTCAACACTTTACAGACTTTAAAGACTTTGTGTTAGATGATTTTGCCCAACTGCAGGTTAAGTATTCTGAGCATGTTTAAAGTAGGCTAGAGTAGGGGCACCTGGGTGGCTCAGTTGGTGAAGCGTCAGACTTCAGCTCAGGTCATGATCTCATGGTTTGTAAGTCTGAGACCTGCTTTGGGCTCTGTGACAGCTCAGAGCCTGGAGCCTGCTTTGGATTCTCTGTCTCCCCTCTCTCTGCCCCTCCCATGCTGCTCTCTGCCTCTCTCTATCTCTCAATAATAGATAAAAACAAATAAATAACAACAAAAACATTAAAGTAGGCTAGAATAAGTTATGATGTTCAGTAGGTGAGGTGTATTAAATGTATTCTGACATATTTTCAATTTACAATGGGTTCATCAGCATATAGTACTGTTGTGAATTGAAAAGGATTGTGTGTGTATGTGTGTGTACATTCACACATACATACATGCTCTAGTTCAAATGTGTTTATAAACATTCAACTACTTCAGATATATTCAACTTAGAAATTTGTGTTCATCCTTATTCATTCTTTCTTCCTACATTATCATGATGATAATTCCACTTAATGCTATTCATTGACAGACCCTCTCATGGTCTCTTTCTAAACTATTTCAGTGTCTTGCTAATTACTCCCCTCATCTTTAGTTCATTTGCCTATTCAATCTAATCCCCACCCCTCTTACATACATTCATATATACACACGCGCGCGCGTGCACACACACACATATTGAAGTCATTTTAATAAAACATAGATATGACCATATCACCCTCCTACTTAAGAACTCATATCCCCCTATAATCTAAAATTTAAATACTTTAGCACCATCAAACTCAATTCCAACAAATCTCTCCAGATATCACTGTGACTATTATTTTGTCCCTCTCAACTTCTAACACACATACATTTCTATTATTTAAATATGTTGTACATCACAGACATAGGAATGTTAATATTCTCTAATCCTTATTTATCTAATGAATGTTAACTGTATTTTAAGCACTATCCCTGGGGAGAAAAATCTTCCTTCAAGACAATATTAGAGATTTTCTTATCCATTTCTCCACAAATAATTTGTGGGTTAACTCATTCAATCAGTCTATCTGTTATATATTCACTATTTATCACAGGCCTACAATGTGTCAGACACCGTATTAACTAAGCTCTAGCAAAAACTGTACTATCAAACAAAAAAATATGAGGTCTCTGTCTTCTTGGAGTTATAATAAAATAAAGAAGAAAGGCCATAAGCAAATTAGCAAACAAAAAATACATCGTTGAAAATAATAATAAGTGCTATACAGAAAACAACAGGGTGAGAGCTACAAAATGAGGCAACAGGAGAATCCACGTTAGATTGAGAGAGTTAGGCTACTCTATGTTCACGCTGCTTGAGTCAGGAATCAACCAGGTGAGGAAAGCTGATGCAGCAGGAGCAAAATTCCGAAAGGGAAGAATGAGATAAAACTGGAGAAGATGCAGGATCTGAGGCAAGGAGGTTCCATAGATATTAGAATCTACCTCAGTGTTAAAGGATCTCTTTGAAGGTGAAGGAAAGACAATGAAGATCAAGGAGATAATTTCTTAAAATACTAATCTGGTGGGCACCTGGGTGATTCAGTCAATTAAGTATCTGACTTTGGCTCAGGTCATGATCTCGCAGTTCATGGTTTTGAGCCCTGCATCAGGCTCTGTGATGACAGCTCAGAGCATGAAGCCTGCTTTAGATTTTGTGTCTCTCTCTTTCTCTGCCCCTCCCTCACTCATGCTCTCTTGGTCTCTCAAAAATGAATAAACATTAAAAAAAAAAAAAAAACTAATCTGGCTACCATACAGAAAATAGGCTGACTGGGAGCAAAACCAGAGATGAAAAGAAGGGGGCAAAGTGGAACTCACATTGAATGATAAAAGTGGACTGAATTAAATTAAATGCAGAGACTAGTAAACAGACAAATTGAATATAGAGACCAGTGAAATAAAAAGAGATCCCCAAGTTCATTATAAATATTCTTGAGCTTCAGAGATGTCAAGCAAAAAGCAGAAATACTCAGATGGAACTGCTTTGGTCCTTTTTGTGTTTGGGCCAAAAAATTTAGAAACAAGCAGAGAAATCTCCTCTGTTTTAGTTCATGAGTTAGATACACTCATTTGAATATGCTTTATCGTATGATGAGTTAGATTCACAGTGTACCTTGTGCTGAGGGGACAAATAGCCTTTATGAGAACTGAGGACAGCCAGGAAGCCCTCACTTAGACAAGAAGGATAATGTATCCCTAAAGTGAAAGTGTTATGTGTTTTGATTATGTGAGTTAAATCAGCACAAAGCTGCGGAGCCCAGCTAGTGGTAGAAGCAGATAATCATCCAATGGAGAGGATTACAGAGGCTTTAAGAAAAGCTTATACTTTTTTATTTTTTTAATGTTTTTATTTTTTATTTTTGAAAGGGACAGAGTGTGAGCAGGGGAGGGGCAGAGAGAGAGTGAGACAGAATCTGAAGCAGGCTCCAGGCTCTGAGCTGTCAGCACACAGTCTCGCTCAGGGCTCAAACTAAGGAACAGTGAGATCATAACCTAAACTGAAGTCAGATGCCTAACTGACTGAGCCACTGAGGCTCCCTGAAAAGCTTATCATTTTAATAGAGTTGTTCAAAGTATGTCAGAGAATGTGTGCCCATGTAGTTCTAAAATGTCCTTATTGGAAGCACATACTTTGGGGTACCTGGGTGGCTCAGTCAGTTAAGCATCTGGCTTTGGCTCAGGTCACGATCTCGCAGTTTGTGGGCTCGAGCCCCACATTGGGCTCTGTGCTGATAGCTAGCTCAGAGCCTGGAGCCTGTCTCCCTCTCTTTCTGTCCCTCTCCTGCTCATGTTGTCAATCTCTCTCTCTCAAAAATAAATAAAACATAAAAACAAATTGGAAGCACATACTTTTAGGCTTATTTCAAATTAGTTGTAACCAGTATTGGTGGGAAGAAACAGTAATTATTAGGTAAATAAACTTACTGCCCTGCTCTGTGTTATACTGAGAAAGTTCACCTGCAAGGTCAGTCTTGAAGGTGAGCTGCTACAATTTCAAAGTGAGGTGCTTTTCTTGATCCACACTGTCCTCTCCAGAAGACATTTCCCCCATATCAGTGATCATAAGGGCCTCTCTTACCTTGCTTCATTTCTTGTTTTTAATTTTTTAATGTTTTATTTATTTCTGAGAGAGAGACAGCGTGAGCAGGGGAGGGTCAGAGAGTGAGGGAGACATAGAATCTGAAGCAGACCTTACTTCATTTCTGAAGCATGACTGCCTCTCTTGCTGATGGGCTTTCCAATGTGCCCCTCCCTCAACTGAGTGAATTTTTCAAATAATCATGGCCTGTATTTTAATTGCATCATCTACGTTAGGTTAAACTGAACACATTTTCTCCTAACACTGAAATAAATAGACAAACAAGAACATAATTTTACTTACTAGAGAAAATTGTCACATATGCTTCTTAGAGCATACCTAAGAAACTAGATACATTCATTTGAATATGTTTTATAGTATTGTATATTCTCTTAGAAAACGTGGCTTTTCAATCACAAGTTAACACTTTAGTCAGAAAGGCTGTATAAATCCTAGTTACTAAAAATAACAGTGCCTTTACCCAAATAGCAGGCGCATAATTATGGAAAAACAAGGAAACTCTGAAGTATGAGAACCAATTTTATCTTCGATGATAGCTCCAAATGTCAAGTGTGACTGTCAATAAGAAGCTGAGGGGTTCTGCCTTTTGATCAACAAGCCTTACGTGATAGGGTTGGTTCATTCTTACTAGACAGACAAGCTGATGAAATTTAGGGTGATATATGAAATTTAGGGTGAGATATCCAGATACAAAGCAGCTGATTACTGTCTAGCTTGGAACTTAACAGGCTTACTGTGCATATTTGCATGGCCTGGGCCAAGAGCACAGGTGGAGGCCTACTTATTATAGGTTTAAATAAACGAAATTCTAAATTGAGTCTAAAATCTACTTAATAATTACGCTCTATCCCTATCTTGATAAAATACATTGTCATATAATCAAAATTTCTATTTTTCATTTGACCTTTTACTCTTTTCTGAGCTTCATGTGCTTTTTTTATTTCTCTGTAACTACACTTGTACTCATTTTCAATGATTTAAAGGATAAAACATAAAATATAGCATTATTCAGAGGGCAAAAATCTGAATACATTCTAATCAAAATATACTTAACTTTAAAAATTTAATCAAATTTATTCTCAATATTTAAAATATTTTCTTCCAGGGGCACCTGGGTGACTCAATTGTTTAAGAGTCCGTCTCTTGATTCTGGCTCAGGTTATGACCTCATGGTTTGTGGGCTCAAGCCCTGCAGCAGGCTCTGCACTGACGATATGGAGCCTGCTTTGGATTCTTTCTCCCTCTCTCTCTGCCCCTCACCTGCTTGTCTTCACTCTCTATCTCTCTCAAAATAAATAAATAAACTTAAAAATTTATTAAAATATTTTATTCTAAAATACTAAAAATTTTCTATTCATTTTCATAGGCAACATAGAAATTGTAAGTGAGGAACATAAAGAGTTAAGTAAAATTATTCATATGAAGTTTAATTTCATGTAATTAAGACTAAAATAATTATTTTCTAAAGATTAAACTATCTGTGTTTCTAACATTAATTATGTATCTAGTTGCAAATATAAAAGTTAGTAATGCCCTTTATGCACCTTTATTTAGGTGCTACCAAGCTTTCTATAAAAACACACTGTAAATATTTTCGGTTCATTACAACTACTCAACTCTGTCCATGTAACGTGAAACTAGTGTGGATGATACCTAAGTGAGTGGGAATGGCTGTCTTACCCAAAGAAACTACTTCCAGGCATAGACAGCAGGCTAGATTTTGCCTTTAGGACATTGTTTGCTGAACCCTGGTTTAGAATTACATATATACAAACATAAGACACATCATTATGTGTAACCTTCTTACTGGAAACTATGGAACTCTCCTAACATTGAGGCTACTCAAATTAAACAAATCTGTAACTAATTACAGTCTTTTGCAAGCAAGGTGAGCTGTAAACATTATACCTACAGATTAAAAAGTGAAGCAATAAAAATTTTTGCCATTGTTTCCAGTATTTTAAAAAAAAGGCTATGTTATCTGATGGTTAAGTCAGATTTTGGATTTAGTATCTATTAATTCCATGTTAGGCAGCACTATTCCCCAAACTAGTGATGATCAGATGGATAATGTGACAAGTTCTCTCAATTGTGTCTTTCAATTTGAGAAAGTGTGGCCTCTCATGTGTCATTTATAAAGGGCACCTTTAATTCCCTCTCCTGTCCCTTCTCGTTATTTACATTAGTAACATTGCACAATAATTGTATTTTATAAAACCCAAGATTCATTTAAATGCCTGAAAATTATGCCAAAGGGATTTCATTTACCACTGGCTGTGTAGGGGATAGAGTTATACAACCCCTATTAATGCTAATGGGAGTTCATGAATAAATCTTCAAAAATACAGAGAAAAATATATCCCAAGAAGGACATGAAATGAAGACAATAGGCTCACCAGAGCAAAATTAAATGGCAGTTTGATTTTCTGAGCTAATACCTCATAAAAATAGAAGTCACTTGCACTTAAAATCATTTGAGAACAGTGGTTTCGTTAGTAAGAATTCACATATCTCTTTGACAACTTAACTCACATAATTTGCATAAATAACAATTTTTATTATTGACCATCGGCTATAGCTTTCCAATACGGAATGACCTGAGAGCCTTTTATATAATATCCCAGTTCTGTGTAATTGTCACTGAATTACTATTTAGATGATAAAATACACTTTTAGAAATAAATCACCATGAAATTATACAGTTGTAGTAGTAATACTATATATTAGAAGGTACTATCCATGTGAACTTCCATAGATACTCGAAGAGTAAGACATTTTTGTATTGTTCATTGGCAAATGGTGGAGCCATTTTTTTAAGAATTTGGTGGCCATCTTTTAAAACTAAAATATGATTGCAAATATTATACAAGTCATTCTCATCAGGTTTTTAATATATTTAAAAACAACAACAAAAACAACAACAAAACCCTTAGGGGCTCCTGGTTGGCTCAGTCAGTTGAACATCCAACTCTTGATTTTGGCTCAGGTCATGATCCCAGGGTCATGGAAGTGAGCCCTGTCCTGGGCTCCTCACTGAGCATGGAACCTACTAATATTCTCTCTCCTCCTCCCTTTGCGTCTCTTCTCATTCACATGCTGTCTCTCTAAAATAAAAAATAATAAATAAAAATAAAAAACTATAAACTGTTAAGATTTAAACTTTTTATTTTGGATGACTCTTTTACTTATTTGTATGTTTGGCTATAGAACTAACTTGTTTTCATGGAGCAATTGGGACTTTTTCCATAAATGAATTTGGTGTTTCATTATTTTAATGGAGTTGTCTCCACATACAATAAAAATGGAAGTGTAAGTATATTCAATGTCAAATTTATGTATCTTAACATAATCATGTTTTGTTGAAATTGGTTCTATATAAATTTATTAGCCTTTACTAAAATTATATTTTATAAATATTTAAATAATATGTCTGACTTTTGAATATAGAATATCTTTTGCTACAAAATTTTGAGTCAATGAATATCTCTCCAAGTAATGGATGGCTTAATATTTCAATTCTTAGGACTATATGTAGACTCTTTTCCCATTTGACTTCCTTTATGAGATAAGGGTTTACTACATAGTACCTCAACTTTTTTCACTTCTATCTGTATTAGTCTTACTTTATTCTTTTGATGATCTCTTCCAGAGTTAATTACTTCTATCTGTAGGTGATGAACTGGTAAGGACTCCACTTCAATGTAACCATATAAGCAAAGTCTTTCCCCTTGAACTCAGAATTAAAACTTTTGATTTTTGTTTTTATCTTCTAGTCCAAGAAGTAGTTTTCACTGGAGCAGTTATCTGCAAGTAGTCATATTCTTTCTAGCAGTGGTCTACAATAAGGGTCTACCTTCTCTATGACACCACACAAGATGGATTTAAATATGTATTAAACTAAGAGGCATTCTGTCAAATGAGTTTAAATGCATTTTATTTTCAGACATCCTATATGTCATGATTTTTTTTTTTAAAAACAATGCCTCCCCTCCAAATAAATCAAAGTCAGAATAAACAAAGAGCTCAAGATGACATCAGTCTCATCTGTCCAAGTCTTGGTGTTGTGTGGATGAAGAACAGCAGTCACTTACGATGATAGGTGATACATCCAACCTAAATGTTAAAAATCCATTAACATTTTTCCATTTCTAAACCATTGTTAAAGATTATCATATATGGTATCACACCATCCTCATGATACTCCAGCAGAACAGCCACACCATCTGGATTAAGGTTTTCACAGAGAATGGTAGTTGTTGAAATTTATTTACTACCTCTAGAATACCTCTGATTCCATGAGATCAGTACCAGGTTAATCATCATCATCCATGACAATCTTCTCTTGGCTGTTTTCAAAATCTGATTTCTCATCTTAGTTTTGAATGGTACCTCAGAAAGCAAGACGAATAGCCACTTATCTTACAACTCCCTAGTGAGTGCTCTTGGCATGATCAAATTGAGTACTCATTATACTCCAGTTGCTGACACAAAGGACTTGCAGGAGTGGAATGAAAAAGCAAAATAGTGAACTAGTTTATAGAAAATAGAGAACAACACACTACTGTCCCAACCCTCCCTTATAAAAAAAAAAAAAAAAGGAAAAGAAAAAAAAATCCTGGAACCCCAAGACACCATATTTAACAGTCCAGTAGTGCTTACTTAAGATGAATAAGGACAGGTAATGAGGTCCCTGAAACCTGGCTTAACCACTGTTACTTCAGTTTCAGGGGAGAAACCAATAGATTAGGTCTGGAATTAGCGTTGCTTAGATAAATAGAATGTGCATAGCAGCAGTTTGTCCTGTTATCAATGCTCAATTTGTACAACGGACCTCACTTAAGGTCACTGCCACCAGTGCCTATCAATGCACATGAAGCTACCTCCTTATGATTCCTACTTACATCAGCATTCCTAATTGTTTTATCACTCCCAAGTCAATTTCATTATAAACAGGGGCTTTTGTATTGGTATTGTCAATTCAACTGTTTCATGAAGTCAAGCATGGAACTCTGGAATACCAGAAGAAATAAGTAAGAGTGCTTTACAAACCAATATTTCAGCTATGTCATGAGTCTTATTTCCCTTTTACCCAAGCAAAGAAAATCATAACAGTCTTTAAGAATTTCCTCCATACTCTCTTTGATGTAGAAACAGTCCAGCTGCAATTTATCCCCTCTTCCTTTTATCTCCTGGGAAAAGGAGAAGCTGGCTGGTTTAACCAAGTTCTAGCCTATATCACAGAGAAAAAAATGTGTCCTACAGGATGGAATGATTGGTAGGGAAACCTCTCCCTGGATGCTGATGCAAGTTCTGTCTAGTCTTTCTAAGCCTCCTATCCAATGTATTTACTTTAAAGAAAGTATAATAACCCAACACTGGTTTTTAGATTCACCAGAAGATGCATATCTTCTTTACTGTGAATGTTTTAATGCATAAAGAAATATAATGAGAACTGTCATCTAGAGGTCACTGCTCTCTTCACATAGATCTTTACTACTTATGATGAGATAGTAGTTGGGAGCTTGTACCAGGCTCCTACAAGAAAACCGTCAAAGGAGTTAAACAGTTGCTTTATATGCTTGCAGAACAATAGATGATGACGTCTGTTGAGAATAGACAAGTGTTAGGCCAGTGGCACTGGCGGCAGTAAGCATGAGCAATAGTAAAAAGCAATCATGTGTTCATCATCTTTTCAGCTTAGTAATCATATTTTCAATAACTTGTGGATATCACTTCATTTCCCTATTTTTAATTTGCTTTATCTAAAAGAGAATGGCATGTGCTGGATCATCAAATCTAGTCGGTACTGAAGGATATAACACATAAATCAAAGTTTACTGCCTTCCACCCAGAGATACTATTACATAGTCTGGTTTTAGGACTTTGGATAATTATCTTAAGAAGTACGAATGTTACATGCACATACCTGTTTGGTAATTTCTCAATAGTAAACCTGATCTATCCTTCCATAAATGCCAACTCTTACTATAGTTCCATACTTTCCTTCTAGACTTCTAAATCTTTGCTAACAATATAATTCATTATTTATTTTTAGTTCTTATTTTATTATGCCTTTATATTTGTATATAACATACTTAAATTTCTATTTATTTACTCACATATTTTTAGAGAGTATGATGGGGAAAGGGAAGAGACAGGTGCCTGGGTGGCTCAGTCAGTTGGGCATCCGACTTCGGCTCAGGTCATGATTTCGCGGTTCATGAGTTAGAACCCCAAGTCAGGCTCTGTGCTGACAGCTCAGAGCCTGGAGCCTGCTTCACATTCTGTCTCACTCTCTCTCTGCCATTCCCTGTTCTCTCTCTCTCTAAAAAATAAGTAAACATTAAAAAATAAATAAATAAAAGAAGGGAAAGAGGGGTAGGAAATATATTGGATCTATTTATTTTACATATTCTTTATTAATACACTTGCTTGCTTATTTGTTTTCTTATATACTCTCTTAATAGCTATCTTCACTTTATGCCTAAGGCCCTCAGGCAACTTAGTCATGTATTTGTCATAAAGAACACACTTTTTAAAGGTATTATTTCTGAAAGTCCAAAGAATTTCTATTTTAATTTATACCAAATGTTATTCATCTTAGAATTGTCCTTACTTTTGCTCTCCTATGTTAGGCCATTTCTCAGATGCCTTGGACTGGTTACAACAGCTATAATTCTTCTAAGTAAACATAGCAGGGAAGATCTGTGAGTGGCACAAGGTCTGATTACATTCTCACACTTGATTGATCATTTGGTTGATATTCTGATTTCTGTGTGCAATTTGTCCATCTGTCCATTTGAGTCCATGATTTTGGGCTGTTTTCTCCTCTCTGGTTGGTCTTAGTCATCTATTAATGTTTATCAGTGCAGAATCCTGTTACTTAATATTCACTGATAGGGTGAGCCTTCTTTCTAGCATTGGATTTCATAGCTGTTCGTATTTAATTTTTTTATATATCCTCCACTTTGGAATCTTAGTAGCTCTTAAATCACTTTTTTTTCCATAAAAATATATGTGTTTATGACATGCTTTTTGTTATTATAAGATTTTGTAGAAACATCCATATACTTTTATAAATTATTAGACTGCATCTTCTTTCCATTGCTACCTAGTCTACACCCTGTCATCAAAGTTCATCACTTCCTGCAGTGATTTCAAAGTAACTTTTCACTGGTCTTTTTGCCACCAGCCAGCATCCATTTATTTCAAAATAGAAAATAGTTAGCCATTTTAGAAAATAACGCATTGAGTCTGCCACATTCATTTCCGTAGTGAAATAGAGGGAGCAGATGAAAAATGCCATTTACTTTTCTCACGTTAACTTAAATACCTTTGAAATCCCTTAGTAAAAACAAATCACTAGGAGATACTAACCCAAGAGGAGCCTATCATTGTTTAAAGCAATTTCCTTCAGACATGGTTTCAAGTGGGAAAGATTGTCTTTAAAAATGAAAACCGGTATATTAGGAGAGGTGCATTATAGCTGCCCAGCTAACCAATTGTTTTCCATTAGAAAGAAGTAGAAAAGAACTAGATGCTCAAGTAACTGCTTAAATGGATTTGGTTCCTGGTAGCCTCAGGAGGTGTTATAATTACCCTGTTAGGGGAGTTCCATTGGACAACTACAGAATTTTATTCAGGTCTATTTCCAAACTAATTTTTGGATTTAAAAGTAGAATAACTCAATAAGAGTTGTTCTCACTGGGAGTCATTCCAGTTCTCCCTAAGCTTCCATATAAAGACAGGCTTTGAGAAACAATGAATAAGATAATCCTTTTAAATCTTTCTCTTGATTGGAAGCGGTTCAATTTACTCCAAAGGCAGATTACCGTGAAAGAAATTCTAAATTAAATTTACTCAATATGTGTTGCTCTTGGGATCTCCAGAAATTTGGGGAGATTACATTTTGACATCTAGGGGAATGTATACATCTTCACTCTTTCTTCTGATAACAACACCTCATTTTGTTTGGGGAACTTCTACACTCCCACTTGCCCACCCTAACTCCTCCTCTCTCCCTCAAAAGTATCTATGTTCCAAGCACCTTGGAGCAAATAACAAAAGCACAATATAAACATGATTTATGTTTATAAACATGAGTTAAGGAGTTAGGGAAGTAAATGGTTTCAGTATAACCAAAGTGCTGTGAGACAATAAGTGAGGCACATGACTTAAACCTGGAGCTATGGAAATGGGATTTCAAGTCCATAGATTAAGGAGTTTACCAGATAACAAATAGCACTATACATACACACTGACATAAAGAGCATTAGAACACGCATGTGCACATACACATACAACACTCATATACTCTGGGCATGAAAGAATGACTAGAAATCATGGGAAGAAGGGAAAATGTACCAGTCTTCAGCAATGAGGTGTTCTTGTACTATCATTTAGCTTACTATTTACTACTCTTGGGGTAAATTTTTAGCCATCAGCTAGGATGTGTAAATCTCAGTCCACAAAACTAGTGCCCCCCCAAAGAAAACACCCCTTAAAAAACAAAAAGCAAACCCAAACCTCTGCATTCTTTTTTTTTTTATTTTTTTTTTATTTTTTTTTTTTACCTCTGCATTCTTTAAATGAACTTAATTTTCCCTCAGAATTCTCATTTTGTTTGGCAGTTGGAAATAAAATCTAATTCCCTAGTCTCTTATCCTTGCTCAATGCCTAGAGTTTTCTTCAATCTGGGGTAAACTCTGATGCCTCTCAGTTGAAGGATTTCCTCAGGCCCACCTGGCTCTGCCTCTTTTCACTGCCTCTTCTGTACTATGATGGTGAAATGCTAATCTTTGGGGAATCAGTGCCCTGAGATCCTACTGTGTCCATGTCGTCACAGCAATACCCATAAGCCTTCTTGCCATGGAAGACCCAGAATTTCAACTCTACATAGATTCTGAGAATCTCTCTTATATTCAAGAAAAGCCTTTTATCTATTTTAAGCATGTAATCTTAGCCTTAGATTGAAGCCTACATTTGCAGAGAAGTGAATTTAGTTCAAAGGAATAGCCTCTGTCTGCAGTAGGTTTCATGATTCTCAGAGGGTCTGGGAAAAAGTAACTATTATAATACACTCCTAGCATTAAACAAATATTTTAATAAATATTTACTGAGAACCTAATATGTCCCAGATATTAGTCTGCATGCTTAGATTCTAACAGGAAAGACAGATGATAAACAAAGGTAATAATACATTTAAAATTATAGTGTATGTAAAAAGGTAGTAAGTGCTATGCTTAAAATAGAGCAGATAAAGGGAGATAAATGGGTGAAATTTTCAACTTTAAATAGAGTGGACATGATAGGCATGAATGGTTGAGATTTTAAAGGAGGCAAGACAGTTAGCTATGAGGTGATCTGAGAAAAGTGTGTTGCAAAAAAAAAAAAAATCTAAGTTGGGAAGATCAGCAGTGTGTTTGAGGAACAGCAAGAAATAGTGGCTGAAGCTGAATAAGTTGGAGGCAGAGGAAGGAGGAGATGAAGTCAGAGAGCTACCAAGGGCCAGTTCACAGACTACCTCTCAGGCCATTACTGAAGGGCATTGTAAGAACTACTCTTCAGTCAAATAGGAGCCATTGAAGAGTGTGGAGGATCTCTTAAAACTTTTAAAAACACATTGTTGACATAGTGCCTCCCAAGCTGTTGATATGTGCTGTTCCCTATTTCAAAAGCGAAGAAAAAAGAAACTAAGGAAAGTATTTTTAAAGTTAATATAATAAAATTCTAATAATCCCCAAGGATTATATCACACAAAGTCCCTGTTTTCTAAAAATAAAAAGTGAAATCAGTTAACAGCACTTCTTAGCAACTTGAGAGAGGAAGCTAGACGTTGTCCCCAGATGAAATTTTCAAAAGGCCACTGTAGGCTGAGCTCCTCTGCCAAAGAGCAACAGAAAGAGTCCTTAAATTCCAGATGGAGTTCACCTTAAACCCTTGGAATCAGCCGGCAAATACAGAAGATGCAGGGAATAAGCCAGTTACTTTGCTGGCTAAGAGTCTTTACTATGAGACACTACTATATGCAATATATTTAAGAATGCTATGTGCAATATTATCAAAAATCAAATAGTGGATGTCAGCCTCCAAGGGTCAGAAGTATTTTAACTATGTTAAAAGTAAGAATCAGATAACAAACTGGAAATTGTGCTCAGCATATGCATCTTTATTTCCAGAGATGGAAAATGAAAGATAACAGTTGTTCAAAAAACAAGCATTGTGATTAGCAGTTGATGCAGTTGATACGTATTGCTTTGAGTTGTATCTGTATTTATGTGAAACTCATAGAGAATATTATTAGCTGACTGTGAAGTACTTTTATGTAATTTTTACTTCTGCAATTTCTAAAGAAGCTGAGTTATAACTTTGTTGTTGCTACTGTTATTTCATTCCTAAAACTAAAAAGTTGAGAATTTTTTGTCATTTTTTTCTAGCATTTATTTAGTATTTTTAATTCTTTTATTTGACAGTGTTTAAATTATCTTATCCAATTAAATTATAAAGAGCTCAAAATAAGGAGGTCCAATAATTGTTTATATCACCTAGAGAAATTTAACAAAGCCTAAGACAGACAGTGAGGAAATGTTTAAGTGTAACTTTTAATATCCACACTTAGACTTTGGAAGTGTGTGAAATGTTGTTTTTCCTAGTACACTGTCATTTACTGACAATAGTATAAATTTGAAAAATCCATCACATATACTGGCAGTCCTCTCCCACTATGAATTGTTCATGCCAGAAAAAGAAGTAAGATCATTTTACTGAGGATAAAATTACAAAAGAAAAACAAAAGTTAGTAAAAACTAAGAAAATGTATTCTTTTTTTTTTTTTTTTATTTTGAGGGAGAGCATGAGTGAGGGAAGGGTAGAGAAGGGAAGAGACAGAATCCCAAGGAGACTCCACACTGAGCATGGAGCCTGACATGAAGCTCCATCTCACAACCATGAGATGATGACCTGAGCTGATATCAAAAGTTTGACACTTAAGCAACTGAGATACTCAGGCACCCCTACTGTTATTTATTTAAGTGTAGAAAAATGTCAGAAAAGTCATTTAGACAGAAAAGAAAAAAGTAAGTCAAAGTACAGACACTAACACCACAAATAAAGAAAAGAGTAGAAGCCAATCTTCTTTTGTTGATAGAAATTGTTCCTTGTCACCATTCTGTGGCAAAATGGACATGAATGCTTTCTGGAATCATGACACTTTAAGGAATTCATCTTTTACTGTGCAATATGTATATGAGCTGGCATCTCCTCCAACTCTCTCTGGTCCTCTGTGCAGTTTCCCTGTCATTGTATTTTCTTGACTTCTATAGAAGGTTATGAAAGTCACAATGGCAGCAACCACAGTAGATAGAGTTTGCAAAGAACCATGGTGACCCAGGAGACAGAGGAAAAGTGAAAAGGAATGATATGATGAGCTACGTACATTACAGTTTAGAAGGAACAAAGACACAAAGATATAATGTCTTTGGTAACTATACCATAAAGAATGATGGGAGTGGGGTAAATGAACTATAGAATTGCAACGTTTTCTATATTATACATGAGAAGCTACAGTATTACCTCTAAATAGACTGAAAATTGGAGATTCATATGATCCCTGAAGCAACCAATAAAGTCATGTCTATCTAAGACTCCAATAGATAAAATAGAATTAAAAAATAAATATACAAAACTAAGTGAGAAAAGAGTACAGACAAACAAAAGTAAGAAGTAAAAAGCCAAGTAAAAATAATAAATAATAAAATATTTAACCAAAACCTAAACACATCAGCAATTATATTAAATGTGAATTATTTAATGATCTAATTAAAAGCAAAGGCAAGTAGAATGGATAAGTTAAAAAGATTTAATTCTTTCTTAACATTTACTTTAAAAAAAAATCCCAGGTAAACCAAATATGTGTATACACATACACACATACACACACATGCAGACACACACATACATACACATACACACACACAGTTGACTCTTGAACAATGTGGAAATTAGGGGCACTGACCCCACCATGCAATCGAAAATCCACATATAACTTTTTACTCCTCCCAAAGTTAACTACTAAATGCCTACTGTTGACTGGACACCATACTGATAACATAAACAGTAGATTAACACACATTTGTATGTCATATGTACACACTATATATTGTGTTCTTATAATAGGGTAAGCTAGAAAGAATGAAATGTTATTAAGAAAGCCATGAGGAAGAAAAAATACATTTACAGTACTGTGTTGTAACTCTTGAAAAAAAAAGATTCACATATAAGTGGACCAGTGCAGTTCAAACTGATGCTGTTATATACATACATACAAAGAGAGCGATGCAGTCAATCCTCATAATGCACTGCTTCTGTATTTGTGAACTTGCCTTCTCACTAAATTTATTTGTAACTATCAAATCAATACTTGTAGTGCTTTCATGATCATTCCTAGACATGCACAGAACAGTGACAAATTTGAGTTGCCTTATGCTCCTGTTCCCTGTTGAGGTAAAACCAAAGTGACTCTCTGCCTCCTTATTTCAGCTCTCATACTATTAAATGAAAGAAAATATGGCATATTTAAAGCAGCATTTGGGAGACAAAAATATGTTTAAATGATTTTAGAACAAAAGAAATTTCTAAAAGAATTTTAGAGTATTATTTTAGGATGTTTGGTAAGAAAAGTACAGTAAACCTAAAAAAAGTAGAAAATAAGATATGGTAAAGATTATACCAAGAAGTAATGAGAGAAAATAGAAATATATTAATAAATCTGAAAGCTGATTCTTCAGAAGATTAAAAGAATCAATGTATCCCTGGTTAAAGTGATTAACTTGAGAAAGAGTGAGAAAAAGAAAGAGAAAGGGAAGATAAATAACCAAACCAAGATAGAGAGGTTATCACTACAGATCATTCAGATATTAAGTAAATAGCAATAATCTATCATAAATAGCACATTTGATATCTTAAATAAAATGAGAAGGGGTGAACCCAAATGTCTTCCAACAGGTGAATAGCTAAAACAAAATGTGATATATCTAGTCAGTGGAATAGTACTCAGAAATAAAAGCAATGAATCATAGATAGATAAATTAACATGAATATATCTCAAAATCATTATTCTTAGTGAAAAGAATACAAACTATATGAATTCATATATGCATACATATGATTCTTGAAGAGGAAAAATGTAATCTATAGTGGCAAAGTATGGATCAGTCTTTGCCTAAAGCTTAGGACAGTAGGACTGATGAATTCTTAGAAGCAAAGGAAAATTTGGGGAGATGATAGAAATATTCTATATCTGGATTGTGGTGTTGGTTTCACAGATACATACTTCGAGGAAAATCACTGCATTTCATTTGTAAACTACACAAATAGAGTTGGTTTAAAGTTTTATGTATAGTTTCAGACAATGCAATATTATTCAGTCTTAAAAAGAAAAAATTTCAGGGCAAATGGGTGGCTCCGTCGATTGAGCATCTGGCTTCAGCTCAGGTGATGATCTCACAGTTGGTGAGTTCGAGTCTCACGTTGGGTTCTCTGCTGTCAGCGCAGAGCCCACTTCAGATCCTCTGTCCATCTCTGTTCCTCCCCACTCATACTCCCTCTCTTCAAAATAAATAAAAAACCTTTTTAAAAATGAAAAGAAATTCTAACATATGTTACAATGTGAATGAACTTGCAGAACCTTAGAGTGAAATAAGCCAATAAAAAAAAAAAAAAAAAGACCAACACTGTATGATTCCACTTATATGAAGCACTTAGTGTAGCCAAACTCATAAAGACAGAAAGTATAAGGGAGCAGGGGGCCTATAGCAATGGGGAATTATTGTTTCATAGGAGAAGAGTTTCAATTTTACAAGATGAAAAGGGTTATGGAGACAAGCGGTGGTGATAGCTGCACAACAATATGAATGTACATAATGCCACAGAAATGTATATTAAAAATGGTTGAGATGGTAAAGTTTACATTGTATATATCTGACCACAATAAAATTGAAAAAATCATATGCAGCAACTACTACAAATAATAAAACTATTACAACTGAATACTCATCATAATGTTGTACATTACTGAATTTTTGGGTACATTTCTGATGAGAGAATTTCCATTCTGTGCATCAATGGGATGCAAATCCTCTGCTTATAATTTTACACTTTTGATTACTGTCTAATTTATTGGTTCCAGATATCATCTCAAGACCTGTTTCTTATTCACTACCTACATACTTCCTTTTCCAGGTAGTCATCCTTGAACACGTTTTGGCCCTGCACGTTTTCACCCATAATGCCTACTTTGTCATGATATCAAGCGAGTTATACTACATGAAAATATTATTTCTAGAAATCATGCCTCCATGCAATGACTTGCAATTACTTAACTATACAGGCAAGTAATTATGAATCACATAAGTATATCCTACTCAACCCAACCCAAATACCCTCAGCTTACCTTTACCTTTATCAGAGTGACCTGCTGATACTACCATACAGGAGTGTAAGTAAAATAAGAGGGATGTCATAGTGGGGAGTAAAGCAACCTCAGCCAATTATTATTAAATATTCCAAATTTGCAATTACTATTTTTTTACTACTTCATGGCTATATGGAGCTAGCTCCACTCAAAATTCCTCAGAATGGGACTCTCTATGTGCTGAAGCTGCTTCATTAATTATTCCCTAAAATCCACTTCTTATTTTATAGAACTGAACAATTACTTCCATGCACCATAAGGACATGGAAGTAAAAATCCCTGGAATTTTAGAGAACTACATGGATATAGATAATGAAAATACTAGCAGTATCTATAATAGACTCCAACTAGAGTCCCTTCCCACAATTTATAAGTACCACACAGAACACTGAAATCTAGTGTGACTCCATCTAGTGAAAATAACGAAGTCCCAATAATTATATTTGACTTGTCCACTAACCAGGAAAGTTGGGAATTAGATTTAAGCTGACAAAATATTTCCATTCCAGACCCACATTTGTAACTGTAAACTGATATCCACAAAATAAAAAATGCAATGAGCATATTCCTTATCCCTGTAATAATCAATACTGGAAGCCCTCTCACCTCTCTTTGTTAAACAATCCTGGGGGTAAGGGGAAATAAACTTGCTGTTTGCTCCAAGAAATACTTTCTCTTGGAAGATGAGACTGTGAGCCAACTAAAACAGCTTACTTGTCAAAACTTACTCGCTAAGAATCATTTTAAGACCCCTTCCTTACTGTGCCCTCCAAATCAAAATTAGTATATCCTAACTTCTGTCCAATCTAAACTAGTCTCCTACTTGTAAGATATGCCTAAGAACTATCCACTCTGGACTCTGAAATACTACAATAGCCTCTCCTGACACAGGATGAAAATTCCATTGAAGTGGTGTTTTCCCTTCCTGAAATAAACCTAATAAACGTGGCTTTATTTGATCAAAAGTTTTTAATATGTTTATTTTTTAGACAGAGGGTGAGTATGAACGGAGGAGGAGCAGAGAGAGAGGGAGACAAAGCAGGTTCCAGGCTCTGAGTTGTCAGCACAGAGCCTGATGCAGGGCTTGAACTCAAGAACTATGAGATCATGACCTGAGATGAAGATAGACCCCTAACTGACTGAGCCACCCAGATACTTCCATCAACATTTTTTTTTTTCTGGTAAACTTTAGGGAGTTTATAGCTGATACAGAAAATAAACAATAGGCAAATGACTGGTAGGTAGCTGGCATTTGCAGAAGTCCTCAAGTTTCAAACAAGGGTCTTTCTTATTGAGATATTTTGATCTATACTCTTTCATGGAATGAACCCAAAGCAAAGACTGGACCTGAATGCAATCCACATGTAAAGCATATAAGTATTGCTTGATTAAGATTAGGACATGGGTAAAAAGTATGGACAATAGTAAACTTTGTACTTTTCTGATCTCCAGAATTGCACCAGACACTCTCAGAAATGTAGTAAATGCTTCTGGTGGTACCTCTTAAAGAAGATTCATAATATATGAACTTTTCTCTTTTTCCAAAAAAAAAAAAGTAAAATTTATTTTAATTATCTGTGTTTTGGTTTCCTCATCATTACAATCACAATACTCTCTACCTTCTAATTAGGATGAAAAAATAGTATGATGTAACTACAGTTTTAAAATCCCAGTCCTGCAAGAATCACTCAAAAGGAGTCTATATTAAAACTGATTATTAAAAAGTAATGCTTTGTACTACTCCCAAAATCATTAATGAAGATACTTTATGTTATTACGATCACTAAGATGTTATAAATGTTCACTAAGCCTCAGAAAATATAACTTAAAACTATTTTAATTGAACATTGGATTTTAAGAACTGAAAAAATCAGTTTTGCCAAGCTATTTGTACACTCAAAGAATAGAACTCACAAACTGAAATTTGCTAAAGGTCAAGCATAAAATGAATCAGTTTTTAAATACTAATAATTGTTTTACCATTGTATGAAATTGTTTGTGATTATAAAATTGAATACTGGAGATTAAAAATAGAGGGTGTGGGTAGATTTAATAATTTATTCCTCCCACACTAATCAGGATTTCTGACTATTTCATTTATCAAACACAATTAAAGTCTTTCCTTTCTCTCCATTCTCCTTTTTCCCTTTGTGAATAGACTGCTGATATAACTTTTTTTTCATCTAAGTTAATAACTAAAGGGAAATATTCACAATTGAGAGGGGAAATAGTATTTTAAATTAAACTTAAAAGTTCTTTTACTTGTTTATATATCACACTTCATTATTTTGTGTCAATGGAGTACTTTGCTCCACAAAATAATGGGTTCTCAAAATATAATACTTATTAGATTCATTATTCCGTCATAGCTTACTTTAAGCATGACAACTTTTAAGATAACAAACTCCTTTAGGAAATATTTCATTTGTGTGGCTCAATATGCTGACATCAATCTCATGATGCATAAATACATTAGGTACAGAAAGAAACTTAATATGTAAATAGTTCTTTCCTGAAAAGGATCACAGATCAAGATCTTGAAACAACTGTACCAGGTTACAAAGGAAAGACATTTTTGGAGGGAAGATAAAATAAGGGCAAAGAAAGATTTTCTGATTTTGCCTCCTAGGACCATTTGACTTGGAAGAACAATGACTTCAATCTAGGTTTCCTAGTTCTACACATTCCCGATTTCCTTACAATAGTTTTAATTATTTATTTAATTTATTTTTAATTTTTTTAAACATTTATTCATTTCTGACAGAGAAAGAGTGTAAGCATGGAAGGGGCAGAGTGATAGAGGAAGACACAGAATTGGAAGCAGGCTCCAGGCTCTGAGCCCTCAACACAGAACCGACATGGGGCTAGAACCCACGAATCATGAGATCATGACCTGAGCTGAAGTCAGAGGCTTAACTGACAGAGACACCTAGGCACGCCTACAATAGTTTTAGATTTACAAAAAAAAAAATTAAGCGAATTGTACAGAGAGCTCCCATGTAACACAACTCTCCCCAACACAGACACAGTTTCCTGTATTGTTCACATCTTGCATTAGTGTGGTATATTTGTTACAACAATGAACAAATGTTGATATGTTATCACAGTTTATCTATCTATCTATCCATCCAAAAATAGGGCATTCCTACAAAATGTTTGGTAGGCTGAAATGGCATAAAGCAAAGCAACAATTACCATTTTGTAAAGCAATATTCGTAAAAGATTTCTTTTAGTTAGTGAAAAAAGGTACTGATGTAGGTCTTTCATAAAAGTTAAGTCACATGCAAGAGGGGAAATCTGTAGTCTACAATGGTAAGGTTTGCTTTGTATGCAGTTCTGAGCTTTGACAAATACATAATGTTATATATGCACCATTACAATAGTGTACAGAATAGATTACGAGTCTGCTAATAATTCCTGTGCCTCATGTATTCATTTACTATCCTCTAGAATCCTATCAACCACTGATCTTTTCACTATATCTACAGCTTGCTTGAAGCACATGAAAATGAAAATGCAACATATTAGAACGTGTGGGATGCAGAAAAAGCTGTCTATAAGGGACATTCATAGCAATAAACACATACATTAAGAAGCCATAGAGATTCCAAATAAACAACCTAACCCTATGCCTGTAGGAACTAGAAAAAGAAGAACAAACTGAGCCCAAAGTTAGCATAAAGAAATATTAGAGATTAGAGAAAAAATAAATGAAATTGAGGCCAGAAAAACAATAGACAAGATTAACCAAATGAAGAGTTGGTTCTTTGAAAAGATAAATAAAATGGACAAACTCTTACCTAGAAGAATCAGAAAAAAACAAAAAGAATGGAAATCAACAAAATTATAAATGGAAAAAGAGATATTACCACTGATACCACAGAAATTCATAGGATTATAAGAGTTATTATGAGCAATAATCAGCCAACAAACTAGACAACCTAGAAGAAATGAGAAAATTCTTAGAAACATAGCACTCACCAAGACTAAATGAGACTGAATAGACCAATTCCTAGTAAAAAAATAAAGTTAGCAATCAAAAATGTCCCAGCAAAGAAAGCCCAGGAGCAAATAGCTTCACTGGTAAATTTTACCAAACATTAAAGAAAGAATTAACACCAATCCTTCTCAAACTCTACCAAAAAATAAATAGAAGGAAATACTTCCAAACTCATTTTATGAGACCAGCATTCTCCTGACACAAAAGCAAAAAAGAACACTACTAGAAAAGTGCAGGCCAATATCCTTGATGAAGATAGATGCAAAACTTTCAATAAAATACTAGCAAACTTAATTCAATAGTTCATTAAAAGGATCATACACCATAATCAAGTGAGGTTTATTCCTGGAGTGCAAGAATGGTTCAACATATGCAAACTAGTCAGTGTGATACATGACATTGATAGGATGAAAGAAATGAGTCATGTGATCACCTTAAATATAAAAATATGCATTTGACAAAATTCAACACCTATTCAAAATAATAACTCAGAACAAATTAGGCAGAGAAGAAACATATCTTTTTATATGAATGGCCATATATGAAATGCCATATATCAATGGTAAAAGTTCAAAGCTTTTCCTTTAGGATCAGGAATGAGACAAGGGTACTCATTCTTACCTTTCTTGTTCAACATAGAACTAGAAGTCCTAGCTAGAGCAATTAGGCAAGAAAAAGAAATAAAAAATTCAGAATTGGAAAGGAAGAAGTAAAACTGTCTCTTTTGCAGATGACATGATTTTACAAAAGGAAAACCCTAAAGACTTAACCAAAACAAACCTGTGTGATCTAATAGATGAATTCACTAAAGTAACATGGTACAAAATTAACATAAAATATGGTATTTCCGTATGCCAATAATAGATTTTCTGAAAAGAAATAAACTGATTCCATTTACAGTAGCATCAAAAACAATGAAATATTTGGAAATAAATAAATTTAATTAAGGAGGTAAAAGATGTCTACTCTGAAAACTATAAGATATTGATGAGAAAAGGAGGTTGTTTCCTGCTTTCTCCTCTAGGGTGTTGATAGTTTCCTGTCTCACGTTCAGGTCCTTTATCCATTTGGAGTTTATTTTTGTGCATGGTGTGAGAAAATGATCTAGTTTCATTCTTCTGCATGTTGTTGTCCAGTTCTCCCAGCACCATCTGTTAAAAAGGCTGTCTTTTTTCCATTGGATATTCTTTCCTGCTTTGTCAAAGATCAGTTGGCTGTATACTTTTGGGTCCACTTCTGAGTTCTCAATTCTGTTCCATTGGTCTATGTGTCTGTTTTTGTGCCAATACCATACTGTCTTGATGATGACAGCTTTGTAGTAGAGGCTGAAGTCTGGGATGGTGATACCTCCCGTTTTGGTTTTATTTTTCAGTATTACTTTGGCTATTCGGGGTCTTTTGTGGTTCCATACAAATTTTTGGATAGTTTGTTCTAGTTTTGAGAAGTATGCTGGTGCAATTTTGATTGGAATTGCATTGAATGTGTAGAGTGCTTTAGGTAGTAATGACATCTTAACTATATTTATTCTTCCTATCCATGAGCATGGAATGTTTTTCCATTTCTTTGTGTCTTCTTCAATTTCCTTCATAAGTTTTCTATAGTTTTCATCATACAGATCTCTTGTATCCTTGGTTAGTGCCCCTTGGTAATGACTTTTTTAATTGATATGACACCTATCCCACAAACAACAGATAAAAAATAAACAAGTGGGACTACATCAAACTAAAAGAGGTTAGTTTCCAAAATATATAAATAACTCATACAACTCAATAGCAAACAACAAATAACCAAAATAGACAACGGACCATACAAAGAAAATCTACAAAAGGCCAACAGGCACATGGAAAGATGCTTAAACAGTCATTAGGGAAGTGCTAATTGAAACCATAACAAGATATCACCTCACATCTGTTAGAATGGCCACCATCTTTAAGATAAGAAATAAACTATTGTATGGGCATGGAGAAAAGAAAATCCTTGTTCCCTGTTGGCGGAATTGTAAATACTGTCACTATAGAAAACAGTAGGAGGGATCCTCAAAAAAATAAATAAAAATAAAACTGCCATCTGCCATCTGATCTAGCAATCCCACTTCTGGAAACATATTCAAAAAAACCAAAAACACTTACCTGAAAAGATACCTGCACCCTCAGCTTTATTGACAGTAGACAAGAAATGAAAACAGCCTGTGTCCATCAATGGATGAACAGATAAGAAGTTGGGGCACACACACACACACACACACCAGAAATATTATTCAGCTATAAAAGGAAATTCTGCCATTTGTGACAACATGGGTGGATCTTTAAGGCCTCATGCTACCTAAAATAAGTAAGACAGACAAAGACAAATACTATATGATCTCACTTATATGTGGAATCTAAAAACATAAAATAAAATAAATTAACAAAAGAACTCAGAGGAAAAGAGATCAGACTTGTGGTTATGGTACCAGAGGCAGTAGATGGGAAGAAGGAAAACTATTTAAAGAAGGTGATCAAAATGTACAGCTGTCCAGGGGTGCCTCGGTGTCTCAGTCAATTAAGTGTCTGAGACTTGATTTCGGCTTAGGTCAGGATCTCATGGCTTGTCAGACTGAGCCCCACATCAGTCTCTGCACTGACACCACTGGGTATGCTTGGGATTCTCTCACTTTTCCTCTGTCTCTACCCTTCTCCTGCTCATTCGCATGATCTCTCTGTCAAAATAACTAAATAAACATTTTATTTTTAAAGTACAACTGTCCAGGGGCGCCTGAGTGGCTCAGTTGGTTAAGCGTCCGACTTTGGCTCAGGTCATGATTTCACAGTTTGTGGGTTAGAACCCCATGTCGGTCTCTGTGCTGACAGCTCAGAGCCTGAAGCCTGCTTCAGATTCTGTGTCTCCATCTCTCTCTGTCCCTCCCTACTCACACTCTGTCTCTCTGTCTCTCAAAAATAAATAAACAGTAAAAACATTTTTTTAAGTACAATTGTCCAGTTATAAAATAAGTAAATGCTAGGAATGCAATGTACAACATGATGACTATAAATAGCACTGCTGTATCATATTGACAAAAGTTGTTACAAGAGTAAATCCTATGAGTTCTTATCTGAAGGATAAGATATATTCTCTAAAGGAAATTTTTTTTAACTGTATCTATATGAGAAGATGGGAAGATGGATATTACCTGCACCTACACTATAGTTATTTCACAATATATGCAAGACAAGCCATCATGCCATATGCCCTTAAACTTATACAATAATGCAGGGCCATTATTTCGCAATAAAACCAGGAGAAAAAACCCTAATTAAACAGCATCTTTAAATTTAGTTGAAGAGACGCAGACACTGACTAGGAAG
The DNA here is from genome assembly GCF_003009895.1 of Hyaena hyaena. Classification (NCBI taxonomy): domain Eukaryota; kingdom Metazoa; phylum Chordata; class Mammalia; order Carnivora; family Hyaenidae; genus Hyaena; species Hyaena hyaena. The sequence goes on from NW_024081580.1 coordinate 486,701, forward strand.
AGCTGATATGATTTACTCAGAAGTAGACTCCCTTTCTTTTATAATTAAAATTAATCTATTCTAACAATCTTTTGTTCCATTAAAGACACCATATTTTAGGCAATTCATCTTTCTTCTGCCTCAGACTGATGATGTATTATATTAATACATCATTAAAGAGACAGCTTTCAGAAATGATGTATTAGTACAACATATCACCGGAGGAATCAGTAAGGATGTACGACTCATTAGAATTCACACTGGTCTTTGAAGAAGGGGATTTTTTTTTTTTTGCTAATTGTGTTTCTTAAATAGGAAGGACCACAACAGTGTGTATTTGATCACTAGTAAGTTATTCCAAGTAGATGAAAATTAACATAGACTAGAAAAAAAATCACAAAGTACAATGAATGGGACTATGTGTCTTGGGTAACAGTCCAAGATTGTAAAGTGGCCCTTCTAAATGAAACTGAAAGACAAAGGCAATCAAACTTAACCAAAATATTTTTTAAATCTTTAATATTTAATCTGCTACTTGTCATTCCTTAATAGGATTTGGATGAGGAAAACATTGCTCTATCAATCCCATCCCTTTAGCATCATTAATTTTTCATGTTTCTAAATCTCAGGCCTTATGTGGCAATTCAGTACATAAAATAGCATGACCTGCTATTAAATTGTATTACCAAGAAGCTAAATAAAGCCCTGAAATAGCCTAGAAATTTAGATTAGTTTTGCTTGACTCTTTATATAGTTAACAAGCAGTCTTTAAGAAGACATACTGGATACATATGGCATGGTGTTTAACCATTAGAACACAATTAACTAATACTCATAAAGCCAACCCAAGTTAAAAATGAAGAGTCAGAAAATATTTTTGAAAAATTTCTCTACCGCCTCATCTATAGAGCTGAATGCCTCTTCAGTTGTATGGCTCTCATTTTCCCGTCCATTGGTCATCAAAGTCTTTTAAGAACAGCTGAATTGTTTGTTGTATTGTATTGTTTGTTGTAAAATGCAAAGAAAGTGTTAAGAAAATTACATAATTAAAGATCTCCTCTTTTCTCTACATTTAATATTACCCCCACCTTCTCTTGCAAATTTTCATTAAAATTTCACACTAATTTGATCTTGTAGGTGAATTGCAAATCTTTTCTGATAGGAAGAATCCAACTCCACTTGGAAATAGAACCTCTTATAAAAGCTAGGATGGTGAGTTTTGTTTGAGGAATGTTTTAAGTCAAATTTATATACTAATTGACAATTTAGATTCAACAAAATACTCTTGGGAATTACTATATGCGATATTATCCATAGTACTTTGGATGGAGAAATAATATGTTTTGTAATAAAGAATTTAAAGAAACATAACCTTTACTTACATTCTATTCTGAAATGCTTTCAAGGCGTCATTAAAACAGCATGATGCACATTAAAGCTCAAATATGACCCACTCCACCTTCAGATTTTTACATACTGTGTATGAAAATCACTTAATTGGCAATTCTGAAACAACCCTCAAATTAGACTTTAATATAATTAGTGTCATTCTAAATATGCACATTTCTAAGCTTTTATTTAATTCGAAAAGGCAAGAAGATTGATGGACTTTATATTCTTTTATGAAACCATTTCTTTCAGGGAAGTGGATAGAGGAGAATTTTCTGTGCATCTTAGAAAACCCTTGCTTGGCTTTCCACACAGGCTTTAGTTACAGTGTCCTCGATCCAAATTGTTCAGTCCTTTTTTTTCTCTTGAAGTGCTCTTTCCTGTGTGGCCCTGGTGTGGCATGTAGGTGGCTTTAAAAGTTACCTTCCAGGCCCGTATGACACTTTCATCTCTCACTCTAGATACCAACTGTGACTAACCCCGGGGTTTGCCTCAGCCAAAGACCTCTTTCCCAGATTGTCACAGCATTACAGCAAATTGTCACTTAATGAATCAAGCAGGTGAGCATCTCCATAAAATTGCTAATTCCATAAAGCTAAGAGCCACATATGAAAAATAAGTTAAAGACAGAAGAGGTAATTTACTTGCTCAACAGAAAAGATGTTTCCCTAAGAATTTGGCTACCAAACTCACAACTAACAGAGGATATTGGAGTAATTTTTTGTTATATAGAAGTTAAATAGTTTCTCATGACATTTGTATAATTTTAATTCAAAAGACTATTAAAATTAACTAGCTGATTAATCAAAATAAGGAAATATTTTGCTTAAAACTAAAAATTTTAAATGTTGAATACACGCAGATAAAGAGTTTGTTTGGTCAAAAAATTATATTTTAATTATCTCCGAAGGGTTTTTTAAAGATTCCTGATAATGTTTATGCAGTGTTTTGTTGAAATAGTATTGCAGCTGATGGAAAATGTTATCTACAGTAAATTTCTCTCTCTGATCTACTGACCAAAGATAACTCAGCTTTCTGTCCAGAAAAAAATCATCAACTTTAACATAGTGCTTTGATATTGTAGGTGATCTAAACAAAAGGTTTCTGCAATTTCTAATTCTCCTGGGATTATGGTTTATGTTGAATGCCCCTCCCCCAGCTTATCTTTGTAAATGGTACCACCAATTTCTTCGACTGACATTAATCCTAAGATTCTAGATTCTGTAGGCCACAAAAAGTAGATTACTTCTGTGACAGTATCAGGTTTGACACAAAGGCACACATGGCATTTTGTAATACTCCTGAAACACTAGAGGAAATAGGATCAAGTTAAAGAAGAAAGATAAGTGCATTAAAACTGATGTAAGGCCCTACCTACCTACATATATGTATGTAAATACACACACATATATAGATATAGATATATAGATGATATATAGATAGACTTCTGCCTACTACAGCCCATTGGATTCACATTCATGTTACGCTTTGTCAACATAAAATGTAAATATCTCAGCCATCTATGCCTTCTTATTGAATCTTATATATATGAGTCTATATTTCCTTTCTTCTGACTCATACTCCCATTGATTCCTACCATCCACATTTATCTTTAGTGTCCTCTGAGATCCCATCTCATATCGAGATCCAACTGGCTCTTCATCATCAGCTTTATAAACTCCCTTTTCTTTCCTTAAAGCACTACAAGTTCTCTCCTAAAGACACTGATATTCCCTAAGGGCCTCATATCTCTTTCAGCACTTTGAAGTGAATGTTTCTCATTATTTTCAACCCTATGTAGATAAGAATCATGCAATATATTATCACTTCTCCACCAAAAAAGTGAGGGGGAGCCCTCACTTTTTCCTGCTCTCTGTTCCCCTACTGTTTAGTCCATCTCCAATCACCTTGTTGTTTGCCTCATGTATTGATGATTTATCTATCTTCCTTCCATCACCCAAGCTCTGGCACCATCAGGATCTTCAACATCTCAGTGAACAAACTATCCAATATCCTCAACTCCTCAGGTCCATTTCCAGTGACCTGAACTCCAACTGCACCTCAGTCACCCTCAGCCCTAACCCCACGTGTCATCCTTCCCAGGAAACACAGGAACTCCGGTGTAAAAGAGCTAACCTTGTTATCCTGTGAGTTCAACCTTCAGACCTTCAGTTTTCTTCCCCCACCCGCTCTGTATCTGTTCTTCAACTTCATTGGGATCTCCAATTCCTACACACTGCATGGTCTTCATTTATGAGCTTATTCTTTTTTACATTTTTTAAACTTTTGTTTATTTTTAGAGACAGAGAGACAGACTGGGAGCAGGGGAGAGGTAGAGAGAGAGAGAGGAAGACAAAAAATCCAAAGCAAGCTCCAGGCTCTAAGGTGTCAGCACAGAGCCCAATGCAGGGCTCAGACCCACAAATCATGATATCATGACCTCAGACACTCAACTGACTGAGCCACACAGGTGCCCCTATAAGCTTGTTCTGTTTCCACTTGAGCCATTTTCTTGGCAACTTTTAAATTTCTATATGCCCTTGTCCTGTGAAATTCTTAGAGCAGCAAAGTCCAAATGTTTGCTTTATTCTGGGCATATTTGCCTTCTTCTAGCCCAATGATTCTCAAACTTAGATGTATTGGGATATTTTTAAACATTATTAAGGACAACAAATAGATACTTTAGGTATATCTTTCAATATTTACCATGTTAACACTAAAACAAATTTAAAACTATGTATTTCTTTTTTAAATTGTTTTAATGTTTATTTATTTTTTAGAGAGATAGAGAGAGAGGGAAACAGGGAGAGAGCATGGACAGGGTAAGGGCAGAGAGAGAGGGAGACAGAGACCCCAAAGCAGGGTCCAGGATCTGAGCTGTCAGCACAGAGACTAACATGGGGCTCAAACTCACAATCCATAGTATCATGACCTGAGCTGAAATCTGAATGCTCAACCAACTGAACCACCAAGGCACTCCCTATGCATTTCTCAATATACTTAGAATAATAAATAATAAACCCATTTCATATTAACAAAATATATTTTAATGTAAAATTAACTGCATTACCCAAAACAAAACAAAAGAACAGTGATAAGAGTGGAGTTGTTTTACATTTTTGCAAATTTCCTCAATGCCTGATTACATAAAAGATAGCTAATGGCAGGTACCAATTTGGAAATTAGTGTATTGCCATCCTATGTCTATGTATCCATCTTATTAGTGATCTCTTTATCCTCCTATCTAATCAAGCATGTTCAAATGTTTCTTTTCAACTCTTTGACTCATCATTACAGATGATTTTTGAACCAGCATAAACAAATTTAAAAAGGAAAACATAAGAAAAACTCTATTTTCCTTTAGCATACCTTCATGTTGTTTTTGTTTTTCCTGAATTAAGACATTAATATTATGTATGAGAAAAACAGGAAATACTTTTTTCTTGTCGTATATAATTCTAGACAAGAAACAAAAACTCTTTGCTCCAATATCCCATATCTGGTCTCAATATAGAGTAATCTCAAGACATTCTTTAGGATGGATATGTATGACATTGGATTTAATGGTGATGTTCCCTTTACAAAGCTAGGCTTCCTTGGAACCTCACTGTGACTGGCATATTCTTAACGCACAAATTAAGAGGGATCACACAGATTTCCAAAGAATTATCTGACAAAATTTCCATTCTAGCAGTTTAACTTGTGATCCCAAAATTTAACTGAAGGACTTAGCCCTATTCACTTCCTATTAGAAGTCCATCTTTTCAAGGAGTCCATTCCCCTGAAGTAATCAGGCTCTCACTTATTATTCATTATTATGTTATTATTCATATTATTTTGTTATACTCAATTAGAGATATTAGGCATCAAATTACTATTGGTCAAATTATTCTACTTTTCTTAGGGGAAAGTTTGAGTTGGTGTCAAGTTCCTTATATTGGATCCCTTCCAACCCTGAGGAGAATTGATACATCTTGGCTGGATTCAACTCATATTTCAAATGTCATTTTGCCTTTCCTGTCCCTAGTGCTTCAGCCAGCACCAATGTCTAAGAACCTATTGAGAGTGTTCCACTGACCAGTCTGGATTCTCTGTAACTTCTTAATAAACGAGAGAGGCCTACTTTACAGCCAAGAAACTGTAGCAGTAGAACTATCCTATGCCAGACTCTCTAGAAATTGTCAGCTTGAGAGAGTTATTGAGGAGCTAATTGACGGCACAGATAGTACCAACTCGGAGATGATCCTCCATGGTATGCTACCCTTCCAAAACTGAAACACTCATTCCCAGTTGTGGGAGTGTTAATGGCTGTAAGCTTTCAGCTGAAGTTGCTGTTCTCCACCTCTGCCTTCTCTTCCCATGACTGCCATGATTGTCAGTGGGTGGAGAGAGTTGCCTCAAGGTCATGTCTCCTTTCCTCCACAGAACTCCTCAAAATGGGAAAACTCTTCACCATTCCAGCTCCAAAGTCCCCCTTAGGATTGGCTAAGGCCTTGTTTGTGAGTACCTTGCAACTCTTACCAACCCTGCTCTCTTCATTCTTCCACTGGTGCTGATACTAAAAACATTCCTCAATAAACATCCTACATGCATATCTTCATCCCACAGTGTGCCTCCTTGGGAGGCTGACCTTTGTTACTCTCCTGTAGTGGAGGTTGAAAAATGTAGCCTTTAGAGTGTGTGGAAATGTGCCTAGCTAAAAATCAGTGTTTTAACCAAAGAAGAACAGGATAATAGCTATTGGAAATCTTTCACCATCACATTAGTCTAGTTTATATATAAAATATAAGATTTTGGTGAGCAGAGAGAGTTTATTTTTCAAGATGGTACTGAAATGGAGAAATAGAAGATATTCTGTAAATATGTTTTGAGTGACTAAATGAATAGAAGTTTATATTTTATATATCTATATCTATGTATTTATGTATAAAATTTACTTATTAAATCCTCACAAGTATGACAGAATTAAAAAAAGCATTGGGATGCCTATGAAAATAATCATGGTGAACATGTTTTGCTATTGAGCCAGCAAGATTATGATAAACAAGAAATGGTACACTTAATGCTATAAAAAGAACAATAATTTTAAAGCAAAACGTGGTAATTCATGTACAACATTTTTCACCTGAAGTTATTCACAACAAGATATGTGACAAGGTTCCAAATATTCAGAGAAACATCAGTTAAGAGTCAGGTTTGTAGTTGCCTGCAATTCAAAGATTTTTCTTGCCAAAGGTGATTCTATTCAGATACAGTTTGCAGCAAAGAAAGCAGTAATTACATAAAAAATAAAAACAATCAGGTTTTCAATCACATCCTAAGTCAATCTCCATTTTTTTGAAACCAGTTTTCATCAACACTAGCCAGCAACACATTTTTTTCAACTAGAATTGATTAAAATGTTGCATTTCATTATTCTAATAGAGTCTGTAAGCCAAAGTATAATTTTTAAAAAAGGTAAAATTAATATGAAATGTCCAAAGTTAGATGTTATTAGCTACTTTTCCTTCTGCTTTAGGAAGATATCTCCATTTTTATATAGGTAGCATCATGGCTGACCCAAGGAGATGAATCATAAATGGTTCATCATCATCCCCCTCCCTGAAGAATATGCTCATTTGGAGTTAATGGTGGCCATGCGACAGGGATCTGGTCAGTGATCACATGGAGGGAGTCCTACAAGAAGGGCTTGAGCAAAAGCATTTGCTTTCTTGACAAAGGGACAGGAGGAGTATAAAGGTGGCTTCCTTGTGCCACTCCTTTCCTTCTTCCTTCAGGCAACTGATAACAGCTATGAAAATGTAATATTTGGAGCTAAAAGAGAATCATTTTGTGTCCCATAAGAGAGATCAATCACTGAGATGTCAGACTTTTATTCTAATATCACTGAGCTGCAAGATAAACCCTGAAACTAAATCTTAGATTTCCTGTTAAGGAACATCGTAATCAGATTGTTGTTGCTTGCTCCCAGAAACTCCCATAACTTAAAACATGTATTGAGAGGTTACTACATGTCAAGCACTATTCTAAGTGAGTAACATGCACAAATTAATTTAGTCTCTAAGACAATCCTTTGAACTATGAACTATTACTACCTCCATGTCACACGTTAAGAAAATGAATCCTAGAGAAATTTCCCAAGGTCCTACAGCTAGTAAGTAGGAGAAACATCATTAAAATCAAGTCAAAATGAAGACTCTTCAGGCAAAAAAGCTGAAAAATTCATGGCCAACAGATGTAAATTACACACACACCTACACACACACACACACAGACACACACACTTAAAATGAAATGTTAAAGGAAGGCCTTCAGCAGAAGAAAATGATTCCAAATGGAAATCTGAATCTACACAAGAAAAATTACTGGGAATGGTAATCACATTGGCAAATGGACAATCATAATTTTCATCACTTCTGAAAATACTTAGTAATTATCTCTTTAATGTTTTTTCACTTTTATTCTCTCTATGCTCTTCATCTAGATTTCTGCTTAAACATTTGTCAGACTTTCTCATTTTGCTTCGTGTTTCAAAATCTTTGATTTCCTTATTCTCCTTTTCTCCTGTACCACACTTTCTAAAGGATTATCCTGCTGGTAGAAGATTCTCTCTTCTACTGTGAGTTTTTGATATCTCTATGGAGCTGTTAATTCTAACAATTTTGTTTTTTTATTTCTATTTGGTAGTTTTCCACATATGTCTGTTCATTTTGAAATAGTCTCCTGCTTCTCTCATATATTTTTTTAATTTGGTCATATATTTTTAGAACAATTCTATGTGTTTAAATGTTTATATTCTGTTTTTAATATTCCAGCACCCAGTGTGCTCTGGGGACTTGATACTAGCTTCTGTTATCATTAGTAGGAGGAGAAGTAGGAGGAGGAGATTTTGACTCTAGCCCTTTAAAATTTCTTCTTGCGCTCGGATTTATTTTCTGTTTGGTCTCATGTTTTGCTCATCTATCTGGTAGAAATAGTGAGATGGAGTGGGGTGGTGTTACTAATCCTGGGTTACATTATAACCTAATGTGTTGCTTGGAATTTCCAAAACCATGATGGTAATATCAATTCAAACCAAAAAAATACTGTGAGACCAGGAGTCTGTCACAAATTCTCAGGGGAAATTATTATTGTTGTGGTGTTGGCCATTTATTTTTCTCTCTCATAGAGTCTCAGTGAGGATTGAAAGATTTCCTGATTGACTTGCTTTGCCAACAGGCTCTCACTTTGCTTTAAAATTTTATTTTAGGGGTGCCTGGGTGGCTCAGTTGGCTAAGCGCCCAACTTCAGCTTAGGTTATGACCTCATGGTCTGTGAGTTCGAGCCCCTCATCGGGATCTGTGCTGACAGCTCAGAGCCTGGAGCCTGTCTCTATTTCTGTCTCCCTCTCTCTCTCTGCCCTTTCCCCCATTCATGCTCGGTCTCTCGCTGCCTCAAAAATATATAAAAACTCTAAAAAAATTTTTAAATAAATAAATAAATAAAAATATATTTTATAGGGGGCGCCTGGGTGGCTTAGTCGGTTGGGCGTCCGACTTTCGCTTAGGTCATGATCTTGCAGTTCGTGGGTTCGAGCCTCGCGTGGGGCTCTGTGCTGACTGCCAGTTCAGAGCCTGGAGCCTATTTCAGAGTCTGTGTCTCCCTCTCTCTCTGACCCTCCCCTGCTCACGCTGTCTCTCTCTCTCTCTCCTAGAAATGAATAAAAAATATTAAAAAATAATATAAAAAATATATTTTATAATTCTATATAATATATAAAAATACATATTTTATATATATTGTGCATGTGTGTATGTATTAAGTTCACACTTTTATTTAAGGCATATCTTTTCAGATTCCCAGTTTTATGTGGGGATTTCAGGTTATCTTTCTCATTTTATTAGGCCAAGACCCATTCTCATATCTCCACATGGCATTAACACAAACTTCAGTTTCCTATATTGGCAGCTGCCCTCAGGGCAATCTTAGCCCCACATGTGTTTCTCAATTTGCTTTCAGATGTGTGCGTGTTTTGTGGTAGGAGAAGGGGTGCAGGGAGAGGGAAGCTCTTGGGAATTTCCAGTGCTTCCATCTGAGTTTCCCTGTTTTCCAAATCATTCAGAAATATGCTTCTTATTTATCCAAGCTCTAGGTGCTTGGTAACAGGAGAACAACCTGCCTCGGCAGGCTTTGTTTTTTTTTTTTTTTAAGTGCATATAAAGAAGAGGAAAAAAGTTTCTTATAGAAAACACATCATTCTTATTTAAGTAAATGACACACACACACACACATTACCCACTTTTTGGGTTTAATGCTTCAATCATATGATAAATATGTGATCTATTGGTTAATTTCTAGTTTTCATACTGAACAGGATCTTCTTCATTGTCCTTCCTACTTTTGAATTATTCCTTAAATTAAAAATTTTAAGTCTGTTTATTTATTTTGAGAGACAGACAGAGAGAGCGAGTGTTGGGAACCATTCTGAGACCACTAGTTGAGAAAACTCCTGGTGAGGTTAAAGCAAGTTTGCACGGTCTCTTGCCAATCAGATGATGACCGATATCTACCCCCACTCAATTATTTCTGCTTGAGCACTGACCCCTAGGGTACCTTGTTGATCAATATCGGGAGTGACTTGTCCCCTTATTCCGGCCCTCGTATGATGATTGCACCTTGTGAAGGAACTTATGGTGGGAACTTCTTCTTTTGATTATGGGAACAGACATCGTGTCTCCGGAAGGTCCTGTTTCCCTCCATACTTTCCCTTGAGCTATGAACAGGCTAATGACCCCCTACTCATAAAAGATTGACCTTTACATGTACAATTCTGTTTCTACAGTTGCGTTAGTCCAAGATGTTCATACAGCTCAACATGTAAATCAACTAACCAAAAATGTCTTTCATGCCCTAGCTATTCTAGAAATCATAAAAGTAGACACAAAGGTAAATGCACTCAAAGAGACTATTCTATGTATTGGAAATGAGCTAAGCTCTTTAAAGGCATGGTTGGCTCTCCAGTGCAATAAAGCATATAACTGGAAAATCAAGTCTTGCCCAGAGACAACGAGCCTAACTTAGAGAGACGGACAGAAGATAAGTTAGTACCTACACTTTTGCTAACTGATGGTGTATAGCAGCCCCTTCCCTAAGGCCTACTTTCCACAAACACCTTCCCTTACCCTGGCCGCTGTGATGAGGATGGATAAGAGTATCTACAAACCTATGACTTAATCTTAGTGTTATTAAAATGTGAACACCTTGTTATTTTCTTAGTTACTCAACCTCACTATAATTGGGACAGTTCAGCAAGAAGACTTCTGTAAAACCTGTTTCTGTACATTTTCCAAAAACACCTTATCACAAAGAGCTATCCATTGTAAAAATTCCATTTCCTGATGCCATGTTAACATTTGACCTATAAATAAAGACACCAAAACCGACAGGACAGAGATGCCTGCCTGGTGATCAGAAAGGATCTCGGGGCTCTCTCACTCTCTTTCGCCGACACCGTCCATCCTTCAGGAACCCCTGGACCTGTCGGAGCCGGCACGGCCTCTGACAAGCAAGCATGAGCAGAGGAGGGTCAGAGAGAGAGTGAGAGAGAGAGAACCCCAAGCAGGCTCTGCACTATACTATCAGCAAGGAGCCTGATGCAGAGTTCAAACTCATGAACTGTGAGATCATGACCTGAGCCGAGATCAAGAGTTGGCCACTCAATTGAGTGAGCCACCCAGGTATCCCTTTCATTAAGTGAATTTTTAAAATTCAAATATGTCCTGATTTTAAAAAGAAAACATGGGTCAACGGTCATTAGTTTCAAAAAATATACCTGAGTCTGAACGAGTGTAAACTACTCAGGTCCACTTATACACATTTTATCAATTAAATACAGTACAGTACTGTAAATATATTTTCTCTTCCTTGTGATTTTCCTAGCATTTTCTTTTCTCTAGCTTACTTTACAATAAGACTACAGTATATACTACATATAGCATACAAAATATGTGTTAATCAACTATATTTATGTTATGGGTAAGTCTTCCAGTCAACAGTAGAGTATTAGTAGTTAAGTTTTTTATTTGAAAGTTATATCTGAATTTTGACCATGTGAGGGATCTGTGCCTCTAACTTCCACATTGTTCAGGATAGACTGTAAATTAATTAATTAAGGATTTTCCTCATGTCCTTTCATATATTTGAGGACTTCTCTTATGCAACTTATGACTCACTATTTAATTTTTTTTCTAAATTGGGTCTAGAATTGTTCTTATTTTCTCTTATAAATCCAAAGTATAATTGAAGGTAGAAAATACAAAAAAATACAGTACAGATGCATTGACTATGAGTTTGATATTTTCACAAGAGGGAAAATGAAAATCTATTTTTGAGCTCATTGAAATTCAGGCTTTTATTTTTACATATGTCATGGGATACATTCAGAGCAGTCAATATGGTGCAAATATTTTATTGCTCAGCTGGAAATGTTAAAAGAAATCTGAAAATGACAAGTTTAAAGAGTTCCATTCGAGAACCTGAAATGCAACTCACCTCAACCAGTTTCCCAGAACATTAGTTAAAATATTCCAACTGAAAACAACTAGAGATTAAGTGTCCTATAAAGTAGACTCTCCTTTGTATACATGAGCCAGTGACTTAAAGAAGGAGGGGGGCTAGATATTAAAGAATCTCGATCAAAGAAATGAAAAGGTAAGCAGGAAAAGAAAATCACTGATTAAACTTAAACCACATCAAGATGGCATCAGCAGGTGACAAGCCTGGCAGAGGACACTATCAATGCATTTATGATCATAATAATCAAGAAACATGAGAAAATAATTCATTTATAACAAAGTGTTCATCTGCTCATTTTAAATAGCAAGAATAAACATAATCAAAATGAAATTCTCAATCGAATTTCACAAATGGAGTTTTGCAGCCCAGAATTGCCATCTTATGAACTAGCGTATAATTGAACTATCATATTCAGTTTGAAAGATGTTCACCAGCAGAGTTCAGGTGACATGATGCTCTCTATCTTTGGTGTATTGTATTAAGCAACTTAAAATCCTTGCAGTTGGGCTTAGCCATGGTTTCAGAACACCAATGAGGCTCACAGAAATCCTCTGCTGCTCAACTGCCTCTGTTGGAGCAGCTGGTTTCAGAATACCCATGACCTTGGGAAATAAGGAACCCCAAGAGGGTAATAACACCTTTGGTAATGGTGAACCCCTTTATGTACAAAGCATGTACAAAGCATGGGGCCTAGTCCTGAACTGTGTGCAAAGCATAGCCCTGGAGAGCTGAACCTGACACAGGTCTAAGAGCTAGCTGCTCAGCAAGCACATGTGATGGTCAAATGCACTATAAGCATCACAATGGCAGTAGTTACAGGCCCCACACAGAGGCAAGGCTCATAAATCAATGAACGATTCTCATGTGTGCCCAGTGTAAAAGGTATCTGTGCTGAGGCATTGATCTTTTCATTCAAACCCAAATTGATGGTAGTAATCGCTGACCCTACTGCTCCATTAGAAATGTACATCTTCAAAATGGCAAGTTTTAAAATAGATCATTTTACCTAAGATAATAAAACACTCTCAATTTCTTTTTTTTTAATTTTTAAAAATTTTGTTTCTGAGAGAAAGAGAGAGACACCGTGAGCAAGGAAGGGTTAGAGAGAGAGGGAGATACAGAATCTGAAGCAGGCTCCAACTCTGAGCTAGCTGTCAGCACAGAGCCCAATGCAGGGCTCGAACCCAACAATTATGAGATCATGACCTGAGCCAAAGTCGGACGCATAAACCACTGAGCCACCCAGGCACCCCAAACACTCTCAATTTCTTGAATATATTCTCAAATACATCACAGAGAAATAAATGTTATGTGCTCAATCTGACCTTCTAGAGCAACTTATTAAAGTAAAACAAAAATAAAAAAAGAGAAATGTGAAATTCTGATCAATGTCTCAATTCTCCTGTTATAGGGCTAACGTGAAATAGCATTTCAAAGTCAAATATTAGTTTACTGAAAGACCATTTAGCTTGTAAGAGAAGGCATCCCAAAATGGAGGCTAAAGTGAGGGAGTAAAATTCACTTCTAAGTAAAAATGATGATTCCCATATGTCCTGACAGTAAAAATCTGAGTACTCCTAAAATCAGAGACTCTGAGTTCCACAAAGCACTGTCCCCATTCATGTGTCCACAAGTATTTAAAACAGCACATGCATCCTTTAGAGTGAAGTTGACCCCTGAATAATGTGGGGGTTAAGGGGCACCACACCTTCACACAGTATAAAATCCACATGTAACTTCTGACTCCCCAAAATTTAACTGCTAATACCTACTGTTGGCCAGAAGCCCTACCCATGACATAAAGAGTGGATTAACACACATTTTGTATGTTGCATCTATTATATACTGCACTCTTAACAATAAAGCAAACTAGAGGAAAAGATATTAAGAAAATCATAAGGAAGAGAAAGGACATTTATAGTACTGTACTGTATTTATTTTCAAAAATGAAACAAAACAAACAAAAAGCCTACATGTATGTGGGTCCCTGAAGTTCAAACTCATGTTGTCTAAGGGTCAACTGTACATATATTAAAATAAAAGATTCTGTTAAAATGTGACATATTAGCATATTTATGAAAATTATCACCAACTAACAAAAGTTTCCCTCATCTTTATGCCAAGGAAGTTTTTTAGGCTAAACTTTTTATTGGCATAATTTTTGCCTTTTTCTAAAAAATATTTTAGCAAAACTGCTTCCTGGTTTCAGAAAAGATAATTTGAGGGAAAAAAAATGCTACCCTGAAACTTAGCTCCCACCTCAGTCACTATTTAGGGTAATATATTTTCATTTACTTTCCCCCAAGGTGCCATTTTAGGAAAATCATCCTCAGTAAAAGTCTAACAATCTAAAACTCAGCACAACACTGCATATATTGGGCATACTATAAAATTGTTTGTTATCTATATTCTATGCATATTCATCAGGTTTGCCCTTTCTCTCCTTTTGTGCTATAATGTCACCTTTTAACAAGGACTGTCATATGCATTTCCCTTTTGAGGAAAACTGACCTGGTCCACTATCTACACAGTTGTTTTGCAGACACTGATACTTAACATGTCGATTTCACTGAATGTTGGCTGACACCTAATATACAGTAGTATTAAACAAATTTGTAAGTCAGCTGTGCTTAGTCAATGAGCTTATTCAGAATTGTAAATGTATTGGGTTTTCAGGTGATTGTAGTAATTTAAACATAAATCACAGATACTTTTTAAGAAAAACATCAAAGATAATCAAAGATAATGATCAAAAATGTTCAAAGGAAGAAGTTACTGCCAGTTATTTGGGGAAAATGAAAATATTATGTATTATACATTCGAAATAAATTCTCTAAGCAAGTTCATATTTTGACCTTGAATTTTAAATTAAAAAAAGAAAGAAACAACATAGAAACAAAAACTTCTTTTAAAAAGACCAGAACAGAGCATTGTGATGGATCAAGGAGAGAAAAATATAGTTTTAGGACCCCTCAAGATTCTCCTTACTTTACTTAAAAACACCCCAAATAAAAATAAAATCAAAGAAGAGCACTGCACTTGTTAAAGAAATATAATTTCAAGACAAATAACTTAGGTATTCTTTGTAATTTGCTCCTTCAAGCCTCTTCTATATAAAAATTATGCATGCATTGTGGAGCCTAGAACCTGTATTTCCTTTGAAATATTCACGTGTTAAAATGTTGAGGATGCAAATAGCTTAATTTCTGAGACTATCTTAAGTTAAATAACTAAAGTGTAACAGCAGAGAGAATGAATCCAGCAAAAAATAATATCTAAAACAGTAACAGCACCAAAACCTATGTTCTACAGCTCTTAATCACTATTCACCAGTATATAGTGATTCTTGAAAGTAATGGAAAATCACAAGTAGAAAGTGGAAAGAAGTGGCAAATGCAGGGATGAAAAGGGGAATGCCTTTGAAGAAATGTGAACCTGGCCTAGCACACATAGGAAGATCGAATCACTACTTACATTCTTTTTGTTTGTGTTTTCTTACTATTACCTTTTGGCTATCTACAATTGAACACAATCTTTACAGTATCTATTATACCTAATCAAACAGAGGCATCCACCATATTTTCTTCTGGAACATAAATTGTCCAAAGTTTTTTTTGTTTTTTTTTTGTTTTGTTTTTTTTCATTTTCTTCTCCTTTACCTTGAGATGCTATAGATTTCTCTCTGTCAATTTATATTAAAAGAACTCTCATGTGTTCCATCTCTGTAGCTTTATTCCTTATTTTAAAAGTAGGACCAAAAACAGTCTAAATATTTGAGGGACAGTGACTGTGGAATTATAAAGGGTATACAATTTGACTCAGAGAAATATGAACTATTCAAAGCTATTGTTAAATTTAAAATACGAGCCAAGCATTATGCTAAGTGCCATAAGGAAGGCAACACAATGGAACGAATGATATTTCCTGACTGCCTGCTCTGGGCCAAGCAGAGGTCTTGAGGACAACAAAGAACAGGGTCAAGGTCTCTGTTCTCACAGAGACTATAATCTAGTTGGAGGAGGCGGACAGATGATAAACAGATAAACAAATACACAACCTCAGCCTAGTGCTGAGTGACTCATAGAAAAATGTACAAATGTGATATAACAGAGAATGGCTGAATGGCTTCTTATAGTCACTTGAAGAGGTGACATTTAAGTCAGCATGTGAAGGATAAGGAGCTAGCCAGGTGAAGGTCATAGTGAGGACCAGTGCATATGTGTGAGTCGACCTTGCTTAGTAAATAAGCATTTTGGGAATTTGAAATGCATGAGACTTTCCGGTGATGCTTGTAATTTAAACATTACTACTGATATTTTTATTTGAGAAAATGCTCATGTGACCAACTGTGGATGAAATAGCTTGTGCAAAGTCCCTAAACAGACCTCAGCTCAGCAACTCTGACAATATCTAAAGAAAGCCCCAGTTGCAAAGTCTGCTCAGTAAGGGCAGAAGAGTCTTGAGCTTCAGAGTAAAGAAATAGACAGGGGATAGATCATTTAGAGCTTGTCAGCCAGGATAATGAGTTTAGATTTTGTTCTCACTTTGAAAGGAAACCGTTGGAGTTTTTGGAGCAGAGAAGTGACATGATCTGATTTACATTTTAAAATATTGCCTTGTCTGCTTTATGGAAATTGTGTTGCCAAGATGAAAGTTTGCAGCAGGGAGATGAGTTAGGAGAATATTTCTGAGAAGACAGTTGGGCTCTTTATTAGAATAGGATAGAAAGGAGTGGAACACATTGGAGGGAACCCATTGGGGGGTGAGTAATCCAGAGTTTCATAGTGTCCAACAAATGTTTAAGATGCTATTTAGACAATCATGTTGTCCAACCATGTGAAGACGGCTAAGAGGCAGTCCAGCATATGATGGTGAGATTTCTAGAGCATTTTGCACAATGATGGTGTTTAAAGTCACAAGACTAGACAGATGATATAACTCATGTACATTGTGTAGGCAAACAGAAAAGACAAGCGGGTCCAGAATAAAGCTCTGATTTATTTAACAGCCCTTAGAATCAAGGAGCAGCCACCACCCAAGAAGAATTAGAAGCTGATTCTGGTGAGGGAAGAAGAAAACCACCTGCTGTGCATTGTCAAGGAAGCCAAGGGAGGGGTGATTTCGAGATCTAAAGCGTGACTGAGGGTGCCAAATTTTTCATTCAATTTCTAGGTGAAGGAAATAGAGAAGTGGGCAGTAGTTTAGAGTAACTATGGGAATAAGCAGAGGTTTTTTGTTTTGTTTTGTTTTGTTTTTTAATATGATAGGAAATGTTAAAACACATGTGTATACTGTTGGGGAGACTTTGGTGGAGACCAAGACAGAGGCAATGTATGAAAGAGGAAAAGCAGCAAATCAAAAACTTACAAGTGAGAGGTGGTAGGAGCCGAGTTCCCTCGAAGCATTACTACCCAGGGAAGCCAGAGGTCTCCTGCCTGGCGGAAGAGGGAAAGCTGAAACTATGGCAAGCAATTCTCTTCAGCCCTTGAGAGACATTCTTAATCATTAAGTTTGTAGCATCCTGCTAGATTCATGCTGATTTTAGTCTTTCTAAGTACTCGACAGAGTATCAGGAACACCCCTAAACACTGGCTAGAGTGTGTCTGTTTTTGCGTTTCCATTTTCTTGTGTAACTAGATAACTGCAGAACCTTTGCTCACAGCAATGCAGTTAACGGATACCCGGGTCCGCCTGTCCCTGCACAGAAATCCTCAGCTGCAGGAACACCGCTGTGTTTACTTTGTCTTTGCTTCATTTTTCTCAAGAACTTCACCAGGCAGACATGTTCTACTCCCAGGTCTTTTGCTTGTGACAGAGAAGAAGAAACAGAACAAAGAAAGAGATGAACAGAAACAACAAAGAAACCAACCAAAAACTACTTTGAACGTCCGCAATCATTTGGTATCCAGTTGCCCAAGAGGAGGAGTGTTTTGGCTGCTGGGACAGCAGTAACAGAACCTGGTTCTGCTGGAGCAGACCGTGGGAACACGGGAATGTAAATGGAGATAGAAAAGTTCAGGAAGGCTATGAAGCGAAGGTGAGGGAGAGAAATCCCTGAAGATGAAAGGGTAAGAAATGGCAACAGCGTGGATACCATGGACCCCTTCAGGAATCTGCAAAGTGGGATAAAAGGGAAGGGAGAGAGAGAGAAAGAAATTAAGCAGCAGCTTGCATGCGAGTGATTTTGGTAGGGAAGCAAGAGCACGCAGAGAAGGCTCTAACTCACTTTCACCACCTCCCTGCTCAGAGAAACTGCTGTAAAGAAACTTTTGTTACTTTGAATGGTTTTGGAGTCATCTTTTTCTTTTTCTTTTGAATGTGACACTGTGCTGGGCTCAAGAAGGAGAGGTTTTATTAGGATTAAAATTCAACTGCTTCAGCATTTCTTTGATGTGTACTTACACCACATCAGGTATGGGGCTAGGTGCCCTGAGAGACCAAGGGTGAACAGTCCCTCCCTTGTCCTCCAGCAGCGCCCTCAAGTGGTGGAAACAGACAGGCACACTCACTGCTAAGAGCCACCAATTGTTAGGGAAATACAAAGGCAGAAGAAGTCAGGATATCCTTTTAAGGAATTGGAGAATTTTCAGAGGTACCATGTTAGGGGGGGAAAAGAGTTCTTTATTCTGTTTCTTTTTTTAAATGTTTATTTAATTTTGAGAGAGAGAGGGAGAGGGAGAGACAGTGTGAGCAGGGGAGGGTCAGAGAGAAAGGGAGACACAGAATCTGAAACAGGCACCAGGCTCTAGACTCTGAGCTCTCAGAACAGAGCCCTACTAGGGGTTGGAACTCAATAGCAGTGAGATCATGACCTGGGCAGAAGTGGGAGGCTCATCCAACTGAGCCACTCAGGGGATCCTCTATCAGTTTCTATTTAAATCAGTATTCAATTTGAAATATTTTTTTCAGAAGATGGCAATATTCCAAATGGTTACTTGTAGATTAGTTCTTATCTAAATGCATTTGAAGTCACTGTTCTAAATGGTTCATAATAACCCTAAGTACTGTGGTCTATGTAATCAGGGAATGAAAATGATCACTTTGGGCCTGATGCTGTTTTTTCTTTATTTTATCCTGAGGATATTTGCTGATTATTAGGTTTAAAAGATGTTTTCAGTATTTTAAAGATTAGGACAAGATTCAAAAGATCAATTCCAATTTTGCTTTGAACTTTGAATGAGTGTTGGCTCTTAACATTCATTGTTTTCAGAAATTTCTCTTGTCTATACTATTACATACCTATTTTTTTTCTCTTCTCCTCTCCTTAAGAGAAGGTTGTAACTAATGTATCTTTATAGATTTTATTCACTGTTTTCTCTTTGTCATGTGTTTCACTGTTGGCTCTCTTCTGCCTAGAGTAGTAATTGGCATAGAGGGGGCAGCTAAATAAATATTTCCTAAAGGAATGGATAAAGTGAAACTTTCTTTCCTTCACGTTGTCTACGAGTAGACCCTCAAATATCAAGTGATTTGAATGGATTACCATCAGTTCTGATCAGCCGTGTGCCTAGAGATGCATGTCAAAACTAATGACTGCAACCATCTCTCTTGATATAGTCAATGACTCTCCGGTGGTAATTGGTAGTGTTCTTAAGCTCTGGTTCTGCAGCAAAACAGTGTCACTGAATCTCATATTGACATTTCATCGCTGAGTATGGGCTTCTCACATCATTAGCTAGAGAATTTGAGTGGAATTGATCAATATATGCATTTCCAAAATAAGGAAGAGTTGAAAGGAGATCATAATTAGGTAGAGTCCTGAAAACAACCTATCATCGTTGATAACTGTGCTACAGCTATATCAGATACAATATAAAACCCATGAAGAAAGTGTTATCAAAAATAACTGAATGTGGGGTGCCTGGGTGGCTCAGTCGGTTGAGTGTCCAACTTTGGCTCAGGTCAGGATCTCAGGGTTCATGGGTTTGGGCCCTGTATTGGGCTCTGTGCTAAGTTAGCTCAGAGCCTGGAATTCTGAGCCTTTGGATTCTGTGTCTCCCTGTCTCTCTGACTCTCTCCTGCTCATGCGGTCTGTCTGTTTGTCTGTCTCTCTCTCAGAAATAAATAAAACATTAAAAATATTTTAAAAATAACTGAACAAAGGATAGATATTGAGCACCAATGACAGAATAATTCATGTCCTGAGATCACCAAAGAATTTATTTTATGCAACATGAAGGTTCTGGCTCTAGGAAAGTTACAATGGCATTTTCTCAATAAGTACTTGATTTCTAAAGTGTATTTATACAACAAAATTACATTATGAATCAGATATGAAAATCTTAGGGTAATATAGACATCAAAAAAGTAAGTGCATGCTAACATAAGACTTTTTCTCAAATTAGAGAAAAGAGAGAGAAATGATAAAAAGAGGATCCTTACCAGCAATCCTAAATTTTAAATCCCTAAAACAAATGATTGATTGGATAAAAATGATTGTATCATTTTCATCACTCATTTAAATACAAATAGCAATTACTGCATGAAGTATTGCACAGGGACTGGGTTTAGTTATACCACTTGATTTTCCCTTCAAAATATGAACTTTGCAACCTACACCCCAATCTCTAGAGCATGAAGATTCCTTTTAATCGAAACTCAGAACACCTTTCACTTACTTGTCAGAGTTTTCAACTTGAAATCTGGTCTCATACAGCAGCTGTCACAGCTTGACAATTGATATTTGAAAGGGCTGACCTAAGGGACATTATAACCATTTATTTCTATAGGTTCTCTAAAATTCTACTTTTCTAGGAGGGCAGAGAGACAGCAAGCCAGGTAACTGGACTCTATTACTCTGTTCATAGAAACACTTCCGCTGAACTAGGATTTAACATTTTGTCTCAAGGCTTATAATTGGTTGACCTAAGAAAAGGTCATATAATGTTCCAGGCATCATCTATTATGGTGTTCAGCATGTCTTACACATACAGCCTGCAAGTACAGTTCCCTTAAAGGTCGACGACAGGTATATTTTGTTTTCTTATCCTTTTATTTTTCTTTTCTGATGAGCCTGCTTCCTTGGAATAAGTAATGTGAGCAAGATTAGCCATTTTCTCTTTCACCTCAGATACTAGGAGGCATAGCACTGAGTTCTGTGTTCCCTTACTTTGCTTCTCCATGCTTAAGGTACTTGTAAATCTTTTAAAAATTCGACAAGGTTGAAATTATTGTCAACACAGACACATTCTCAACTGAATGCAAATTACTCAGATTTTTAAATTTATGTTTCTAGTATAGAATGCAATCTCATATAAATCAATATTTGGTTCTGCTAAAATTTAGTGTTTATAAATAACCATGTACACATCATAACAAAAATTATATTTTATCAATACTGTATTTCTAGTAAGATTATCACCAAGAATCACAGTTGGACATCGAATTGAGCAAGGTTTCAGATTCTTTAGATATGAGTTTGTGTTCTGGATTTCCCACATATTAACTAACCTCATCTTGAGCAACTGACCTGTCCAAGCCTTTGTTTCTTTATTGTTAAAACGCAAATCAGTAATAGCATCTAAGAAAAATTGCCTTAGACATTATAAACAAAATAGGGGAAGTAAATGACTGGCATTTTAGTGTGTGCATATATGTGTTTGTGTGTGCGTGAATGTATCTTCCCTTTCAATACCATCTACTATGCTCCATAAACAGTAATCACTATATCTTTCCTTAAAATTACATTTTTTTCTAAGCTTTTAAAATAAAATTTGAGAATTAAGCTTTGTTCTTAGAGTCATGAAAATTCCTTAAAGCCATTCCGTTTTTAAAAAGCAAAGCAATTTCGGGGCACTTGGGTGGCTTAATCAGTTAAGCGTCAGACGCTTGATATAGGTTCAGGTCATGATCTCATGGTTTCATGAGTTCGAGCCCCACATCAGGCTCTGTGTTGACAGAGTGGAGACTGCCTGGAATCCTCTCTCCCCACTCTCTCTCTGCCCTTCCCCCACTCACGCTGTGTGTGTGTTTCTCTCTATCTAAAATAAATAAAAATTTAAAATAATTATAATTTGAGAGGGGAAAAAAGACAGAGCCTGAGTGGGAATGGGGCAGAGAGCTAGGGAGACAGAATCTGAAGCAGACTCCAGGTTTGAGCTGTCAGTACAGAGCCCTACACAGGGCTCAAACTCACAAAAGGTGGAGCACGACCTGAGCAGAAGTCGGACACTGACTGAGCCACCCCGGTGCCCCAACATTAAAAATAATTTTAGGGGCACTTGGGTGGCTCAGTCACTTAACCACCAATTTCAACTCAGGTTGTGATCTCGAAGTCTGTGAGTTTGAGCCCCACGTCAGGCTCTGTGCTGACAGCTCAGAGCCTGGAGCCTGCTTCAGATTCTATGTTTCCCTCTCTCTGGCTCTCACCCACTCATGCTCTGTCTCTCTCTCCTTGAAAATCAAATAAAAATGTTTTAAAAAATTTAAAAAGTAAAATAATTTTATTTTTACTACAAATTCTGGTAATTGTAGATATTCATATTCCTGGATCTGTTATAAAGGAATAATTTATTGTATTGCTTTATCAATCCATGTTTTTAGGTATCTGGCTCTCTAATGTATTCATCAATTCACTATAAATGTGAAATCACAACATTTAACAGGGAGTTACTGTAAAGACTTAATCCAAGTGAATATTTTTTTGAAATGTAAGCTTCACACAAATGACGTGTGAATGTTTACTGAAGAAATTAATCAGTATTATACCCAAATAATTTTCTTTCTTAACATACAAAATGAAAATGCCTTTTATTTCCAAAATTTCTTTAGAACTACATGAAAGTATGTTGACATCTAGAAAAAAATACTCTGATATGCTGTAAATGAATAAAATAATTGGACCTTTTAAAGTGTTTATAAAGTTAGGTCATATTCTTATATTATCAATTAATACTTAAAATAATTATTTTAAGTTGATATTGTCATAATAATGAGGAAACTGAGGCATTTGTAATTTGCCCAGAGCCATACCCCTCACAGAAAAAGGACTTGGATGGAACCCACATCCGTCTGACTCAAAACTCTGTGCCCTGTGAGGCCCCTGGATGGCTCAGTCAGTTAAGCGTCCAACTTCGGCTCAGGCCATGATCTCATGGCTCGTGAATTCAAGCCCCACGTCGGGCTCTGTGCTGACAGCTCAGAGCCTGGAGCCTGCTTCAGATTCTGTGTCTCCCTCTCTCTCTGCCCCTCCCCTGCTCATGTTCAGTCTTTCAAACATAAATAAATTTAAAAATAAAAATAAAAACATAAAACTCTGTGCTCTGAGCAATAAGTTATAATCATTCCAAAATATATAATCGTGCTCTAAGATAAGATACAGCTTGGTACAAAGGGACTGGAATGTAACGTCTTGCTTCTTCTCCAGTCTCTGCTAATAACTAGCTGGGTATTCTTAGATATGTCACCTCACCACTCAAAAATTCAGTTCTCTTCTGTGTATAATTATAAAGCTGAAACATAAGCTCTCTAAATTCCCATCTGATTATCAAGCTCATATGTCTTTGCTTCTTAGACCACACTAGCTTGGAGAAAAATGTGGGTACCAATAACAGTCACTACATCTTTTCTCTGGTTCTACCCCAAGGTAGGGAATATTGTCTTGTAAAACTCTATTTGAACTTAAAGAGTGGCTCAACTGTGTTTAGAATCACAACCTCTCACCTAACATGTGATGGCTGATGTTTCCTTTCTTTCTTCCTTTCAGCTTTTATAATGATTTCAATTGGCTGAGCACTGTTCAAGGTCTCTGTCCCTCTCTACCTCAATAACTGATTATCAAAGAATTTCAAAACTGTTGTATCTACCAATGCCAGCACCTGTATCATTTTCCTGAAGGAAGTATGCTGAAGCAGGGGTTTTTGTTGTTTGTTTGTTGTTTTGGCTTTATATTTGCAGCCCTTTATTTATAGGGCTTAATCAAATGTGCATTAGGGAAACAGGAGATAATGAGAAAGACAGATAGTCCTGCTCTCTCTGACCCAAGCCAGTTGTCTATGAACATATATTTTGCACACCTTCTCTTTCCTAGGTATGAATTACTATTCCAAATATCCTGATGGCTCCCATAAGTAAGTCCAAAACAAGCTTGTGCCACAGACTATCCAAATATGCTTTGGATATATCAGCAATCCAGTTCCAACGAGAGCACAGTTTGACTATCAAATTTAGAAGTGCCTCCATGCTATTTAGGCAGAAGCCTACCATGAGCCACCACCCTTCCTTGACCTTATTGTGGTTTAGAGATTCAGAATTTGGGCTAAACTGTACCTATCTGTATGGGGCCACTACACACCAGTAAAGAAATGAATCAAACACAGCATAAATCATCAGAGCAGTGTAATAAAGAGCAGATGTTTTGGGATTAGATCCTGGTTATCAACCAAGTCTTCCACTTACTTATTTAGTGGCCTTGGCTCACTGGAGCCTCAAGAGCCGCATCAATAAAATGGGGATAATTTTACATTTGAGGAAGTTGTTGTGAGCTCCATAATATACAAAATACATAAAGTGTAGAAATACAATAAATTCTGGTTTTTATTGTTATTAACAGTTTTACAGTGTGTAACTTGACCAGGCAAAAGGAGAAACAGAAGAGATCATATGACTGGACAAACAAAGCATATCACACTCTCTATATTACTGTGATATATACCTTCTCTCTTGAGGCAATTTCACAAACTAACTAATGACCTCTATCATGTGGCCACTGCATAGGGATGAGGAAGTTTATATTTGTATAAAGGTTCACATTAATGTAAAGCTATATATGAAATAAATTTCAAGTCATCCATTCTTCCTTTTACATTCCTGTTAAAACTGACGTGCAGGGGCATCTGAGTGACTCAGTCGGGTTGAGTATTCAACTTTGACTCAGGTCATGATCTCACTGTTCATGAGTTCGAGCACCGTGTCAGCCTCTGTGCTGACAGCTTGGATTCTGGAGCCTGCTTCAGATTCTATGTCTCCCTCTCTTTCTGTCTCTGCCTCCTCATGCTCTGTCTCTGTCTCTCAAAAAATGAATAAATGTTAAAACAAAAAATAAAAAAAAACAAAAGGAAAGTGCATACACAGCATAATGATTTGCCAGCGCTGATTCCGTAAGAACAAAACACGACGTCAGGCTGGTTAGTCATACAACAGCAGTGATCCTGTTACCTCTAGAGAGAGGGCCACATATCCCCCAAGCTGGCAGGCAGATCAGGGACACAACAGTACAATCCAGCACAGAATGATTCTATCTCCATGCACCACCTTGGCCACAGGCATTCTGGTTTGAAACTCTTGTCCAAAGAGGTGGAAATTTGAGACACAGGAAGCTTTCTTATTCCTGAGAAATATTAAAAAGCACTGTTTATAAGACTGTCCTGGAAGCCCCTTCTTAAAATATAGCTAAGGTGTACCTGAAAGCAACTCCAGGTGTGAGGAGAAGACATCTAAAGTGTCAGCTGTCTGAGTTCAATTTTTCATAAACAAATGCATTAGTGTCTACAGGCTCTTAGAAGTTTTATCTTATTGCCCCATGAATCGGTTATGAATTCATAAAACCTGTACTTCAGGGAGCTGTTGAATATAACTTTTAAAATAAGAGCAAGATCCTGTTCAGTTAGCTTTCATTAAAAAATCATCTTTATGAATTATCAAATGTGCCTGCAATAATGATTTCCCAAAAGCATTGAAAGAGTATATATGCAATTAACTATAGGAGGTGATAATCTGCAGAATCCTATGAATGCTCTGAATCTAAATTGATTTTTTAACTAAATATTCATATGAAGAAGATTCATTTAAAAAGACAGTCTGAGCGATATAAGCAAAGCATAAATAAAGCCATTATTTCTGCTTTGTGTGTGTGTGGTGTTTCAAATTCTATGTCTGTACATATAGTACATAAACTCTGTCCTTGGAAAATTCAATAAGAATCATAGGCAAGTATAGATACTGAGATTGAAAAAAGATATAGGAAAAAATACGAAGTTGAAATATCTCTGTAACAGTAAACCCTCTCAAAATGTTATTATCAATGACTAGAGAATAGATTCACCTATGTCTCCTTTATGAAAATAGGATCATTTACTTATGATACACCACTAGACACAGATAGCCACATTTTCTTTTTTTTTCTCTTTTTAATGTTTTATTTATTTCTGAGAGAGAGAGAGAGAGACAGTGTGAGCAGGGGAGGGCCAGAGAGAGAGGGAGATAAAGAATCTGAAACAGGCTCCAGGCTCTGAGCTGGCTATCAGCACAGAGCCTGATGTGGGGCTCGAACCCACGAATCATGAGATCATGACCTGAGTCAAAGTAAGACGCCTAACTGACTGAGCCACCCAGGTGCCCCCAGATAGCCACATTTTCTATGATGATCTTAATTTTATGTCTCCTCTAACTCTGTGTCTCTATATCCTAAAAATTTCCAGTTGTTAGCAAATGGAATCATTTAGTCAGAGACAGCTATACTTAAAAAATTAACAAAAGCCAAAGAAAACTGAAAACAGTGTTAATATTTTAAAAATTGGAAAGCAAAGTGCAAAAATAAATGAAGGTCTGTTTTTCCATAAATCTAATAAAAATGAATCATAAGACTTTGAGGAAGGTCACATATTTAATATTGTTAAAATGCCATACTACCTGAGGCAATCTACAGGTTTAATAGAATCCCTATCAAATTTGTTGACAGAACTAGAACAAAAAATACTGAAGTTTGTACAGAAACATAAAAGACCCCAAACAGCTAATGCAACCTTGAAAAAGGAGATCAAAACTGGAGGTATCATAATCTCAGATTTCAAGATACACTGCAAAGCTACAGTAGGCAAAACAGTATGGTACTGACACAAAAATAGACACATAGAACAAATGAACAGGATAGAGAGCCCCAAAATGGATCCATACTTTTATGATAAATTCATCTATGACAAAGAAGGTAAGAATGTGCAATGTGGAAAAGAGCCTCTTCACAAATGGTGCTAGAAAAACTGGACAGCTGGATGCAAAAGAATGAAATGGGACCACTTTCTTATACACAAAAATAAATTGAAAATGGATTCAAGATCTAAATATGAAACCTGAAGTCATAAAACTCCTAAAAGAAATACAGGCAGTAATCTCTTTGACATCAGCTGTAGAAAGATTTTTCTAGATATGTTTCCTCAGGCAAGGGAAACAAAAACAAAATTAAACTATTGGGACTATGCCGAAATGAACAGCCTTTGCACAGCAAAGGAAACCATCAACAAAACAACAAGGCAACCTACTGAACAGGAGAAGATATTTGCAAATGATACATTCAATAAGGAGTTAATATCTAAAATAAATACAGAATTCATACAACTCAACACCCAAAAAACAAACAACTCAAAAAATGGACAGAGGATATGAATAGATATTTTTTTCAAAGAAGACATATACATGGCCAATAAATACATGAAAAGATGATTAACATCACTAACCATCAGGGAATACAAATCAAAACCACAGTGAAATTTCACCTTATGCCTGTCAGAATGGCATAAATTAATAAAACACAAGAAATATTAAGTACTGGTGAGGATGTGGAGAAAAAGGAACCCTCATGAACTGTTGGTAGGAATGTAAGCTGGTGCAGCCACTATTGAAGGTTTAGAGGTTCCTCAAAAGATTAACAATAAAAATACTATATTATCAAGTAATCCCAACAATGTGTATTTACCCAAAGAAAAGGTAACTACCCAAAAAAGAAAAGAAAAAAAAGGAAAGAAATGACACTAAGATAAAAAGGTATCTGTACCCCTGTTTATTGCGGCATTCTTTACAACAGCACCCAAGTGTCCATCCACAGATGAATAGACAAAGAAGATGTGATACACACACATGCACACACGCACACACACATTCACACACACGTAAATTAATCAGCCATAAAATAGTGAAATCTAACCATTACAACTGCATAGATGGATCTAGAGCACAAAGCTAAGTGAAATGAGTCAGAGAAAGACAAATATTACATGATTTCACTCATTTAAGATGAGTGAATTTAAGAAACAAAACAAGCCAAAAAAAAAAAAGAAAGAAAAAGAAAAAAGAGGAAAACAAAAGCCAAGAGTCTTAAATATGGAGAACAAACTGGTTACCAGAAGGGAAGTAGGTGGTGGGATGGGTAAAAGAGATGAAGAGGATTGACAGTACACTTATCTTGAGAGCACTGAATATGGAACCGTTGAATCACCATATTGTAGACCCTTAACTAATATAACACTGTATGTTAATTATACTTGAATAAAAAATAAAGTATAAAATAACACAGTATTGAACAACATTTACACTGGAAATAAATAGAGTCACATTGAATTTATTCCTTCCTATTCCTCCTTTACTTCTTTCTCCTTCTTATAAACATTTTCATCTGCTTTTCTCACTATAATGTAAACTCTTTAAAAGTTGGGATTCCTAGTTTCATCATTTCTTTTTTCCTTCTTCTATTTTATGTGGTATATAGAGAGGCCACTCACTAAATTATTGCTGAATGGATATATCGATAAGTGAACAAATAATTTTTTATTGGTTGATATTCCCACTGTGTGCCAAATATTGTGCTAGATAAAATGTACTTATTTCAATGACAAAAACAATGTAATTCATGCATTTGTTCCAGGTTATGAATGGGAAAATTGAACTACAAAAGCTTAATTAACTTGCCCATGGTGGGGTCCCTGGGGTGCCTCAGTCGGTTAAGCATCTAACTTTGGTTCAGGTTCATGAGTTTGAGTCTCGCATTGGGCTCTGCGCTGACAGTGTGGAGCCTGCTCCGGATACTCTCTCTTTCTCTCCCTCTATCTCTCTGTCCCTCCCCTTTATCTCAAGGAAATGAAGGGAATCCCCTTTATCTAGTCTAATAAATCAGAATAATGTAAATTGAACGAGGGATAGATATGATTCTACATTGATAATTTAATTAATAATATGCTGGTTTTGGGGCACTTGGGCGGCTCAGTAGGTTAAGTGTTTGACTTCAGTTCAGGTCGTGATCTCACTGCTCGTGAGTTGGAGCCCTGTATTGGACTCTTCACTGACAGCTCAGGACCTGGAGCCTGCTTTGGATTCTGTGTCTCCATCTCCCTCTGCCCCTTCCCTGTTCATGCTCTGTCTCTCTCTCAAAAATAAATAGACATTGAAAAAAATTAAAATAAATATATGCTGGTGTCAATTCAATGAACTGTCACATGGGAGGAAATATTTCATTTCAAATATACATTATTCCAAAGAAATTTTCAGAATGATTCCCAACACTTATACAATATGCCAATATAAAATCAAGTATTACAAGATAAGAAGAAAGCATGGATAGACAACTTGATAGAAAATATTTGTATGCAAGATATATGCTATTAAAATGCATTATTCAGAGTTTAGTCAGCAAAGCAGATAATATTATAGAAATTAAACCTTCATAGGAGTGGAAGGACTTGGGAAAGTTAAAGTCTAGAAGAGGGACTCTGGGAATCCCAGGAGTTGCTAAATTGCTCATCAGTTTATCTGAAGTGCTAGTTACAGTTAACAATTTGTAGTGTTGATGCCCTCCTGCCAAGACCACCAGGAACATATCTATGGTTGAACAGGTTGAGTATATTATTCACTGCACTCCATGGGGATGTCCTAGCAAGAGATATTAGAAAAGAATTACTGTAATATCTAGGATTGTGTTAGGAGATTTGGGGGCAGGTTTAGGCAAATAGGTCTTTACTCTGGAAACAAGGATATTCCAGTGATTTGTATCTTAATAAATCTTATCTAGAACAAGGAAAACATAGTCCAAGGGTAAAACCATAACTGGCAAAAAAGCAACAATCACTATTAGTCAATATTAGAGAACATGTGATTATTTTTGTGGTTAGAACAATGTCTTGCTTTATGTTCCAACATGATTATGTGGTGGTGTTGTTTTTGTTTTGATCCATCAAAGTCACAGTGACCTTTTCTGATGCTTTTTGTGAAATCATTTATGTTGAAGAGGAGAATACCAAGACCTCACAGTGAGTTCCAAGCCAATTCCCTGATGGTAAGGGCTGTTTTCCTTTTCTCCATAGCTTACAGAGAAATCCAAAGTGTGACCATGAAGGGGAAGATCATGGAAAGGTTTAAGGGAAGCTGATGCCACTGTAGACCTACCACCTCTGTGGGTCCAGGGATAAAATTCTGCTGGTGGGTCCGAGCTACTGCCAGATGGCATTGCTAGCAGTCACTGGACATTAAGTGTAAGAAAGGAAGGAGAAGCTAGATGTGGCCAGGTACCTCTGTTCTGAGCTGGGAACTGTTGTTATTCCATTTAACAGGTAGAAACTGAATTACAGAAACCTTAAGTCACTTGCCCATGGTCACCAGACTAACTAGAGGTGCAAGGATTGAAAGAAGCAGTCAGTCTTTTAAATCTGGGGCACCTGAATGGCCCAGTAATTGATTGAGCATCTGACTTTTGTTTTTGGCTCAGATCATGATCACACGGTTTGTGAGATTGAGCTCCACATCAGGCTCCATGTTGTGATTCTCTCTCTCTCTCTTTCTCTCCCTCTCTCTCTGCCCCTCCTTTGCTCATGCTTTCTCTCCCTCTGTCTCTCAAAATAAATAAACTTCAAAAAAAAAAAATCCATGTCTTAACTACTGCTTTCTGCTGGATCTCAAAACAAATAATAAATACACAAAAAGATAGTCAAAATCCCTGGTGCTTGGAGAAATTCCAATAAGTGAAAACAAAATATTTTTAAAAATTCTATCCTAGTCTATCAAGAGTTAGGAAGACCAATGTTGCAGAGAGGCAATAGGAAGGAAAGCCTTCAGGTACCCTGCTGGTCTGGCAACGAATTACAGAAATCTTTAGAAAGTCCTTGTTTGTATCTATCAGAGTAGTTTAGACAACATAGTAACTTTACCTCTACAATTGGTCTTATTGAAATAAAAGTATCAGTGTGTAAAGAAAAAATAGAAAATAACCAGACATGTGAATATCTATAACCATATTATTGATAATGCCATTAAATGGGAAACAACCTGTATATCCATCAATAGAGGAATGAACAAATTGCAGTATATATATTCTATCAACTATCATGAAGCTGAACAAATACTTTTCTATGAATCTAGAAAGATAGTTATGATAAATTCATAACTTTAAAATGACTTAATGTTCATAGTAAAATCACACTGACAAACTATGAAAGAAAAAAATAAATTCATAAAGAAAATATTTTTAAAAATTTTTAATTCTTATTTATTTATTTTTGAGAGAGAGATAGATAGAGAGCAAGCAGGGAGGTGGCAGAGAGAGAAGGAGACAGAATCCCAAGCAGGCTCCATGCTGTCAGTAGGCCTTGAACCCATGAACTGTGAGATCATGACCTGAGCTGAAACCAAGAGTTGGATGCTTAACCATGAGCCACCTAGGCATCTCATAAAATCTTATTTTTAAACCCAAAACAGCCACATTTCTATAAGTATGTTGATATTAGCATGAGCAAATTATGGAAGGATACATGCCATAGTGTTAACATTGCTAACTTCAGAATAAAGAATGAGGAAAGCAAGGAGCACACTGAAAGAAGCATAGGAGCATCGGGTGGCTCAGTGGGTTAAGCATCCCACTCTAGTTTCTTGCCTCGGGTCACCATCTCACAGGCGAGGATGAGCCTGTCTCCAGTCCTTGAGCTGAACTGCGCTTCAAGCCCTGAGGCCCACATTGTGCTCTTCACTGGGTGTGGAAACTGCTTTGGATTCTCACTCCCCTTCTCCCTTTGCCCCTACCCATGTACACGTGTGCTTTCTCGAAAGAAAGAGAGAGAGAGAGAGAGAGAGAGGAAGGAAGGAAGGAAGGAAGGAAGGAAGGAAGGAAGGAAGGAAGGAAGGAAGAAAGAAAGAGGCATAATTAATTTGTGCTCTCCTTTATTTTTCTCGATTTTTAAATTTATTATTTTGAACACATATAACTTTTGTAATGAAATAAATACTTGTAGGATGCTCCTTAGGAAGCTAAAGGAATATGATATTCCTTAAAAATTTTTAACTAGTTTTCATTCAAGTGGAAATGTGATAAAGAGAAAAATAGTTTTGATTAAAAAATTCCTCATATTGGGGCACCTGGCTGGCTCAGTTGGTAAAGCATGTGACTCTTGATCTTGGGGTTGTGAGTTCAAGCCCCATATGGGGTATAGAGATTACTTAAAATAATCTTAGAAAATTAACCTTCATATTAATAAAAACTTTCTTGATGTTGGGATTGAAACACAGTTGATACTGTGCAATTTCACTCTATTGAAAGCAATATATATAATATTAATATATATAATATTATTATAATATAATAATAATATTATTAATAATATAATATTAATATAATAATAATAATAGTATTAATATAATATATTATATATATAGTTGAGAGAGAGAGAGATTTATTTTCTCATTTCATTTCTATTCCAGCAACTAAGTTTTATGTTGGCCTCAGACTCTAGACCAGGTGACTTTAAAAATAGCTGTAGTCCGTCCTTAAGGGAATGAGAAATTTCTTAGGATGTGTCCTTTTACAGAACCTAAGGAGGTCCTTGTTTTTATGTAACATTAATATTTTTGATATAGTTGTACTATGGAAAGTAGCATATAAGACATTGAATTGGATAGTGGTGTGTTCTCTAGATCACTGCCTCTCATTATGAAAAATAATGCTCATTTATACATACCCAGCATATGTATAATAGCTATACATTGGAGTTGCTTGCACAACTAGACACACTGAGTAACAATTATCAAAGCACATTAATTCAGATCACTTCCCTCTGAGAGAACGAGAGACACAGAACTTGAAAGCCACTTTGTAAAATTAATTTTCCAAGTATTTTTAATTCCAACATGTGAACTTATGTTTGAAGCACAAGTATTCATTTTAGTCAAAGTTTGTGTTTATGTGTGTATGCGTAGTACTCAAATATAACCTTCATTTTACATAAACAAATAAATAAATAAGGGCGCCTGGGTGACTCAGTCAGTTAAGCGTAGACTTCAACTCAGGTCATAATCTCCTGACTCATGAGTTTGTGCCCCATGTCAGGCTCTGTGCTGACAGCTCAGAGCCTGGAGCCTGATTAGGTTTCTGTGTCTCCCTCTCTCTGCATCCCTCCCCTACCTCTTTCTCTCTCTCCCCACTTCCCCTCAAATATTAAAAAAAAAATTAAAAAATAAAATTCATCTGATTAAATTACGTATTTGGTTAGAGTTGATCCCCAATTTGGCTAAAGTGGTAACATGCCATGGTGACAGCTCCTCTTAGTAATCTTATAGTTATCTTCATACTAATATTAAACCATGGACAATTTTGAAAGGATCTAACTATAATTTAAATATATTGGCAATTATAAATTGTTATCTCGTACATAAATATCTCACTCATTTGCCTTCTATAATTTCCCTCTAAAATGAGTGTTAATTTCTAAAGTTGCAATAATTATAAATGCATTTTCTTTAAAAAATCTATGGAAAGTCACTTGTCAAAAATGGAATGTTTACAATTTGACCAAAATGACCAGTTTAGCAAATAATGCATCAAGGATTATTATGTCTTTTGTAGTTTAGAAGAGGTTCAACATCTAATAGTTAAAACATCCAAAAAAGGTGTTCTACCAAAGCCTAATATATTATAGAGCAGTTGTACCTACAGAAGCAGAAGTACATTTGTGAAATATATCCACTGAGAATAGTTTTATGTCAAGTGTCAAATTTGCCATACTGTTCAGATCTTAAGGTAACCTTGTCCCACCTGAAATGCAAATACACTCAGACCCAGTGGCCCATTCATTATGATGGTTCTTGAGCTCTGTAACAAGAGACAGCCAATGAAAATTATCTATTAACCTGCTTGGAAAAAGCCATACATAATTAATGTCTGCAGATAAATAGCATTCACATATTGACAAGGAACATCAGTGCCAATAACTCTTCCACCCAGACAGTTTTATGTGTCTTATCTTCACTAATTATCATTTTGGAAAGCTTTCAAGTGGTATCTCTTATTATGGTAGAATAGTTTTCTGATAAAGGTCTGATATATGTGTCCTTATCTAAGGTGAGTTCTAAGATGTCACGGCCAAAGTTAACAAAGTCAGGTGCATAAATTTATACATATCCATCCAGTTTGAAGGACTCCACGTTGTTGAAATGAACTTGGAAGCAAGAAATCCACTACCTATGGACATTATTTATTCCTTTAGAATCTGGTAACAGAAGGCAAATTACCACATAGGTGTGAACATATTTTTTCTTAAATATTTTGCCTTTTTAATGTTCAAATCTTATAATTTATTTTTATGCACTTGGTTTTTGTAACCACTCAAGAGATGGCTACTTGTGCATAAAGAGATTCCAACATACGATTGAAATTAGACAGGAATTAAAGGAAAACTTTAATCAGTTATCTTTTCTTTTTAACTTTTGAGAAATAAAGGCTCACATTTGAGCCATGAATAAGAATAATATTGAATTATGTTCAAAATTTGGCAAAGCATGGTTTCTTTGTCTACTGCGCTTACTTCTCCCTATCTTACCTCTTCAAAATTTATGCCTTTCTCTGAAATGTTTTTTCAAACCCATTAATGTATCTAATAAATCTGTTATGAATAAGCCAAATTACAGAATCTATTATTCTTTTGGTTGGCTGTTACATTATTCGGCAACAAGATATTCCTAGATATATCTTATTCGTAACTGTCTATTTTAGTTTTTCTGATGGCTGCAGACAGCTCCTATTGAACTGTTATAGGGTTTATCCGTTTATAATCTTTTAGTAGAATATGCACATCTTGACAGCTATACTGAATTCAGTCACCTGAGTACCACTTAATGACATGTCATAAAATGCTTCATAATTTAAGGAGATCATTTCTTGTTTTTATTTTACCATAATGATATATCATAACAATTTATGTTAGATCATCAAAAGTGTTGCAATAGATCCAACTTCAAATCTCAAGTCTGTCAAAATATCAGTTGATAAAAAGGGTAAGCTGGCAGAACTTCTTATCTTGAAAAATACAAACTAAAATGTGGACTATGTCAGATTCAAAGACATTTTGTTTCTCATGAAGTCCAACCGTATCCTACAAAGTAGTCAAGTACATTTAAAAGAAAAGTTTGATTCCTTTCAATCCCATATAATTTATAGAGGAATAACTTTGTATGTTGATAAATCTTTATAAATTCTTATGGTGATATTTAAAATATATTAAGGAAATTATTTATCTTATCAATACATAAACTTTCCTATATTTCTTAAATGTTCCTAATGAATATATATAAATCTGTATTAAAATTGACATAAAAGGACAGGATAATACTAATTTCATTGTCACTTTGTTTGACTTCTAAATTCAATTACTGATATTTTGAGTCAGATGTCTTCTAACTCATACATTTTAGTAAAACCAAGTAGAAATTTATCTTTCAAGACTTACAGATATGGGCCTTCAAACAATTGAAGAAATAATCTAAAATGGGCATATTTCCACCTACTTAAATATTTTAAAAAACTGATAAGCTGAACAACATGCATTCATTTATATTTGCATGAACTATGATCTTCCCCCAAACATGATAATGTTTACATATTGTTGAGAGAAAGGGAAATATGATGCAGATTAAAGCATCCACATATGTGTATATATTTTTCTTTCTATTCTTAAAATTAGCTTTATGCATGTGTGTTTGAGATGTCCTTTGATATCTTTCATAATAAATTTTACATGGAAATTAAAATGAAAACCCCGTATGAATGGTATAGAGTATCCATGATTGATGCTGCTGCCTTCACTTGGTCATATATGGCCTTCTTGGTGGCCTCAGGGTAGAATTGTAGTGTTATAATGAAAGGAGTGTGCTGGTTTCTTTTGCAAAATGTTAATAACATGTTCCTCATTTCCTTTTGAGTCCGAACCAGCACTGTCCTTAAAGACTGTTCAAGGTAATTTAGGCTTTCTCTTTCAGCACTTCCACTACTACCACGCTGCGTGCATCACCATAATCTCCTAAATGGACTTCAACATTAGTTCCTCAAGTGTCCCCTTCTATCCTTGTCCCTTTCTCCTTTTAGTCTCAAAGCAGAATCCAAAATAATTATTTTCAACATTACCAGATTATGTGACTGCACAGTTCAAAACACTCCAGAAGCTTTCCATTTTCCTCTGAAAATACATGGAAATTTTTAGAGCATTTACTACCCTCTAATTCACTGTATCCTTTATTTAGCATGCATGCTGTACCAGGCAGAGCTTTTTGTATCCATTAATATGCTTTGAAAAAGGGGGAAAAAAAGAAAAGAAAGGGAGAACAAAAGAGATAAGAGAAACATTTCTAATCACAGTTCTGCTAATCAGAGTGCTCAGATCTAGAAATACTAACCCATGCTAAACAGACTGATGCAGATGCTACGCTTTAACAAAACATGAAGGCAAACAGTAAATCAGTCAATCTCCAATGACATTGCACAAGGTGATGGTATATTTAAAAGTATATGAAAATTGTCATTAATAGAATGTCGCATGCTGAAACATGCTACTATCTTCATTTTACCTTTGACCAAAATATTTTAAATGGATAATTCAGGGTGAATCTTCAAATTTATATGGCAGTGATAATGATTCATGACATTAAAAGGAGCCAGCCTATAACTTATTTACAACAAAAATACAGCTCAGTTAAATATTACCCTGGAGTTAAATTGATACTTTGATCTCATGAATATTCTTTTATGAATGCTATTTACTAACAAATTATTTGACTACCAAAGAAATTCAATTAGCAATTCTAAGCTTGATTTACAAAATCATAGAACTTTTCACTGTAACATGACTTTTCCTTGTATGGCTGTGTAGCTTTTTTAAAAAAAATTTCTAATGTTTATTTATTCTTGAAAGTGAGAGAGTGAACAGGGGAGGGTCAGAGAGAGAGGGAGACAAAGAATCCAAAGCAGGGCTCTGAGCACAGAGCCCAAAGTGAGGCTTGAGCTCACAAACTGTTAGATCATGACCTGAAGCCAAAGCTGGACACTTAACTGACTGAGCCACCCAGGCGCCCCTGGCTTTATAAAGTTTTATAAAAACTAATAAAACTTTTTATATACTTTATATAAAAACATATAGTTTTATAAAGTTTATAAAAGCTTAAAAAATGAGCATTTAATTCCTATATCAATCATTAGAGAGAATATGAATATCTAATGAAGTTCACCTATATATATTAAAAAATTTAGTAAGAAATACATACTGCCACCAAGAGTACGTCAATTTACTATATTTTTTATTTCTAATATATCCTAAAAAAATATATTTCTAATATATTTCTATATATTTCTAATATATCCTAATAGTATGCAATTTCAATGAGAAACAAATTACGTGTATGTTACTTTCGTTTGCATGTGTGTATTTGTATATTCACATATATGTTAATACACAAACCTCTGTGAAATGCTGGGATTTTCTGTGTATCACTCTAAGTTTTTAAAGAGTGTTTCTATAGAATTGTTTTAACAACTTACAAATCTTGTAGTTCTGAGGTTTAATTTTTTAAAAAATGGTTTTTATAGTATATTTATTTTTCAGACAGAGCATGAGTGGGGGAGGGTCAGAGAGAGAGGGAGACACAGAATCCAAAGCAGCTCCAGGCTCTGAGCTGTCAGCACAGAGTCCGATGCGGGGCTTGAACCCATGAACTGTGAGATCATGATCTGAGCCGACGTCGGACACTTAACTGACTGACCCACCCAGATGCCCCCTGTAGTTCTGAAGTTTAAAAAGATAAAATTAAAAAAGAAGTTAAGTTTACTAAGAAGTAATGTTAAAATAACTAGGAAATGAAAACATTTCCATATTCCCACGTTCCCATATTGATTCTCCTCCAGACCAAATGGATCAATTAATATGAAATTGTTATAGAACCATGGCCTATTAAATATATGGAAGAACATTCACTTGCTTAGCAAGCATTTAGGGATTTTCAAATTAAAGATGGTTGTAAAATTAAATTATACATATTAACTTCTTTGGATAAATTCTCCTCCCTTCCCATTAGACTTCTGTCAAAGGGCTTTACTCAATTAGGTGAAGATTCCTCTGTAGTTCCATGGTTACACTTCAACTCATCAAATCACATTTATACGGGCAGGCTTCCTTATGACATTACCATTTCATTAAGGAGAGGATTGGAAAAAATACTATATATAAATATACATGAATATACTTATCTATTTATCATGTATATTTGCTTAAGATGACTTTCCCAGCTAAGGCTTTATATTAGAGTGAAGGGTTTTTTTTTTTTTTTTACTATCATATGGATGACAATAGCTGTTACAGTCTTGGTGGCTCTTGGAAATATCTAATTTACAACCAGAGGAAGGAGAAATTGCTCATCTATCTCTTTGTGTAACCTGTTAATAGAACCCATAGCAAGGCTTTTTTCTTAATTGTTAAAAACATTTTTTGAAAGTTGTCAAAATTTTTCATGTATGATCTCATTTGCGCTCACCTTCATATGTCATATACATGCTAGATTATATCTTCTTTATTATTAGAACATAGCTGGTTGCATAAGAGAAGAACAGAAGAGAAATACCAAATCAATCTCCCTCACACATCATCCAGGGCACATAACAGTATTGCTTACACAGCCAGATGTCAAGTGTTTCGAAGTAGAGGTGATACTCAACATCTTCCACAACCAGTCTGAGCAGACAAAATAAGGCAGAACACTGAACAGTACCTGCTGCATATCACCCATCAGTGAAAAATACCTTTGAATCACAAATACCATTGAACAGTTACCTACTTTAACATTATTTCAGATGAAGGCTGTGAATCTAATTCTTTCAACAACAACATTTAGAATCATTACAGTATAGTGATAATAGCTCTTGTTCATTGAGTGCTTACTATGTCACAGGGGCTCCAAATATGTTATTACACTTAATGTTACTGCACCTGATTTGAGGCCAAGTGGTAGAACTCTAGAATTCATATTATTTGTTTAAGTTTATTTACTTATTTTGAGAGAGAAAGAAAGCGAGCAGGGAAGGGGTAGAGAGAGAGGGAGAAAGAGAGAATCCCAAGCAGGCTCCATGCTGCCTGCACAGAGCCCGACGGAGGGCTCATGAAACTGTGAGATCATGACCTGAACAGAAATCAAGAGTCAGAGGCTTTATTGACTGAGCCATCCAGGTGCCCCTAGAATTCATATTCTTAACAACTACCAGTTATCTTTACATACACTAGGAGAGCAACTTCATTGAACATCCTATTTATGATTTCTTTCTGGAAAATGGAGATAATAATATAAATCCCATAGTATTCCTGTAAACAAAGTACCATATTGGGTTGCCTACTCATAGTTGATGCTAGAAAACTGCCATTTTCCTCCCATCTCATAAATAAATATATATCATGCAAATACATGAGTAATTTTCTATGCATTCTAGAGAAGTGAGTCTGTGGTGATTTCTTTGCTTTAACAGATTTATTTTACTTGGTTCTATTTTGTTTTCTCTTTGTAAAGAGATACCAGATCCTCATGATGACAATCTAATACTGAAAATGAGAAATATCAAAATATACCAATAACATTCAAAACAACTAAGAGAATACATATCATCTATTATGTTTTATGATGACCCAGACATCATAATTATTCTCCATATATTGTTCTTTTTTAGTCTTGCAGATATGGGATTTTATTAATTGATATTAATATTACAGATAGAGAAACTGAGGCATGAGTGATTTGGGAAATCTACATAAGAGCACAACGCTAGAAAGTGATAGCAGATCAAGTCTGTTGACTCAGAAGCCCATTATTTTAATGACCAAAGATTTTGACCAAAGTTTTCTTATGCCTAGTAGCAAAATATGGAATTTTAAGGTTATTACTCTTATATTTTTATTTCTCCATTTTAATGGTAACATAAAAATTGGAAATAAGGTTGAAATGCTTTTCATATAAAATGTACAATTATGTGTGTAATTTCATTTTGACATATATTCTAAAAATATAGGGAAATGTCTCCTGACTTCATTCAATTTTTTTTTTATTCTGACATAACATTCTAGTATGACACAATGGAATATTAATTCTAAGTATCATACCCTTTTCTATGCTTTTAAAACTAGCATGCATTCCCTATATTGTAATACTTGTGGCTAAATTGCTTTCCAAGTACCCACTAGCTGGTATGATTCACTTACTTTGCACATTACTAACATCAGTGGTTTGAATACAAATGAGTCATTTATTCCCTGACAATAATTTTTTACACGAGTTGTTGAACTCTGAGCATTTCTGCAAATTAACTGCAGAAGAAAACACAGCAGCTTGGGAGCAGTGTCCAGAAAGCTATGTAGCTTTTAAACACAGCAGTTTTAAATTATTATTTCTTTCTTTCTTCTTTTTTTTTTTTTTTTACTTAGAATCTCTCTGTGCTATCTCATATCTCCAGCATAAATTCTGTTTCTCTGTCCTTAATGTGTGCCTCTTTCTTATCCTTTTATAAATTACATGATACCCCTTTTCCTCTTCTATGGTGCAGGGCTTTCACCTTCCATCTTTCAAAATTCTGAAGTCATATGCTTTATTTTTATTCAGCCATCTCTTCTGGATCACAATGACTCCAAAGAAATCTCTACTCCTTCGCACAACCATGATGGGTGTATTTCCATAAAATATTCCTCCTTCAACAGGTGAAACACATGCCCCAGCAGGGTTTCTTTTTCTGGAGCAGGCATACATTCCCCTCTGCTCAGTTTTACATTTATAAACAACATGACTACACTCAGTTGTTTAACAATGAACAGTTACAGAGAGCTTCCATGTGCATGTTCACAGTGCGATGCATTCTTTCTGCAACTAGGTACTGTATAACAAATAGAATAAGTAATATATATATTTTTTTCACTTTACCTTTCAAATAAGTCTAGCAAGAATGCAGGGCAATTATTAATATTTCCACTGAACACACAGGAAACACTGGGCTCAAAAATGTTAGATACATTTTCTCAAGGTTTCATAGTTAGTAAATATTGGATATTCAGATAGGCAAATCTTCTGAATCACAGGCAAGCCCCTGGCCTCTCTTTGCTTCTGCTTTCTCATATACTAAGAGACACTATTGCTAAGGATTTAAAAGTTCCTGAAGTCAAACTGTTTATATTCCTGCTCTTATCTTTCTGGAGTTCTCTGATTGTGTTAATTTGGGCAAAACACTGAACTATTCTGTGACTCAATTTTTTCTCTTCTGGAAAATGGAGATGATTTCATTGTGAATTTGATTGTATGACACTTGGCCATTATTAAGCATACATATAAATTAGGAATAATAAACCTCGACCCACTTGGTTTAAGGTGTTCACTTTCTAGATAAAATTATGTAGCATACAACAGTAAAGGAACACCTGGGTCACTTTAGAGTTGTTAAATCCCAAGAAAACATGAATGCTTTACACAACAATAGACGAACCATGGCCCAAAACAGGAGAGAAAGTGTTAGGGGACCAGGAAAAACAAAGAAAATGTCTTAAAGAAACAGGACAAAGTTGAGGTATGTATCAGATATCTTAGGAATGCCCCAAAAGCAACATGCTTCCCAATAAATGTCCTAAAAGTTTGAGAAAAGGGCATAGCAGTGGAGACCAAACAGTCACCTTTATGAGTGATAAACAAACAAACATGGCATCCCAGCTGAGTGTGAAGCAAAATAGATCTGTTAACTGAATCCAGACTTTGTCTGATTTATAAACCTAGACACAGATACGCCTCCACACTCCTCCAATAATTAGGGGAATGTACAGAGTATCTGCCTCTACAGAAAAATCAAGGAGAGGTTTGCTTCCTGCACTCTGTTGGGTCCCATGAAGGAGAGAGGGCAGGGCTGAGTCAAGCTTGCCAATTTACTCCTTCCAAAAATACTGGTAAAAAAAAAAAAAAAAATCACTACATATTCCCTGGAATGGATAAGCAGGCAACAAATACTAAGAACATCTGGGGAAGGGAAGAAAGATTTCCCAATAAAAGTTTTAAAAATGCAAATTTCACAATAACAAAGAGACATAATGTTTGAGTAGTGGATGTGTTAAGTAAATGAAACAGAGGAAACTAATCACAAAAATTCTTTATATGAAGAAGCCAAAGGCATGCATTAACTTCAACACAAATAGAACAATATATTAGAATATGTTGCATTCCCATTTCAGACATGCCAGACATTCAAAATGAAATATTCCTTTCAAATTCTCATGATAGCAGTGTGTAACAGGTCTTATTCATTCTACCAGTGAGGAGGGATAATCAGAGAAATGTAGTTTTTCCCTAGGTAATAAAATTAATACATTAACAAATTGGGAATAGTATCCCAAGTAATGTGACTCCAGTTTCTCAGCAGGAAATAACACACATTTCAGCAAAAAAACAATTCTCACATGAATTTAGGTATCAAACTATCATCAAAATTTCATTGTAAAGCAGAAAATAAAACTAAGCAATGTATGCTAACCCTAATGGAAAATAAAGATAACCTAATGTCCTTTACATTATAAGAATATATTCAAGTATAGTTTTCAAAATGATAAAATCATGACACTGATGCAAATGTAAAATAAAGCCATGTCAAATATTTTATTCTGCTTATTAATTATATTACCAGTTGAATGTTTAAAATGGTCCAAAGATCATTTGACAAACTAGGTGTTTATAGACAATCGAAAAATAAAGGATATAATTGTTAGATTGGATTGTTTTTAAAGTGGGTTAAAACCTAAGGGAGACATAAACCATAATCCCTGATGATCAATCCGTTGCATGGCATAGAAATTATTTGCATTTTTACCGGAAAAAATCTACAATTTAACTTCTGCCCTGCCCTTTATGGATTTTGAAAATTGTCCTCTAAACAGAGTCAAGTCAATGCCACTGTAAAAGAACACCCAGTAACCTCTTTCATATGTTTCCAAATTTTAAACAAATAGTCTGGTAGATATATGTAAACACTTGTTACTTGCTAATTAGAACTAATTTTTATCTTGGTCACTCAGTTATCCATGCTGCCAGTTCAATCCTGAAAACATGCAGAAAATTATTCATCTCATGTTTTTTAAATTATGCCACTGTTTCAGACATACTGTATGATGTTCCTTATTGAATTACAGGGTGTTTTTTTTTTTTACACTTTATGCCAGATTACTTGATTTGACCACCCTGACTAGATTATAAATTATTCTAATCTAATTAATTATATAAAAGAAATATCTAATTAAAAATAAATCTGAAAAGATAAAAACCAGCAAACAAAAATTTGAACACACATAATTCTTTCCCAGAACTTTCATGTCCTGGCTCATAATAGACTTTCCATGGGCCATGGTCAACATGACTGACACTGGCAGCAAACATGAGAATGCAATGAACAACAGTCATCAGGCATGGACACAGGCAGCTCCTGGCTGACCCTTTGGAGAGTCTATTTTTGGGTACTATCCAAGTCAGCCACAGTCTGGATTCCTGCTACCTGCTCAAAACCTTTTAATCCTTTATTTTTCTTCTATTTCCTCAAACATATCTCATTTATTTTCTTAACTGTGCTTATTCAGTTCCTTGTGTCTTTTTTCCCTCCTTCTCCTATCTACTCTCTATTAACAACTGTTCAAATGTCATCTCCACTAGGTAGATGGTCCAGTTCTCCTGGTCAGTTGTCTCTTAATACTCTCATAGCCTTTAATGTACCACTGTTAAAAAAAAGAAAAACACATTATTTTATTCTTTTTTATAATTGCTTGCTTATATTTCTATCTTCCCATGTCCTTTTCACAAAATATATAGTTAATATAAAATGAATAAGTATAATGAATCAGGTAATGAGTACAGATGGAGTATTTACTGGGAAAGACATATTTGTAAGTTATCATAACTGTATTAGTAATTTACCATGGCTGACTTGTGGACCAGGTATAAGTAAGGGTATTTATTTTAAAAAAAAGTTTTTCTTATGAGGTCTAATCCCTTTTATCATTCAAGATTCTGTTCAGAGAGGACTTCTTTCATGGTTGTCTATCCCTTGCCAGGGGAATACATCTTGACCCCTTGGGGAGATGGGGTGGGTAGAGAAGTGTGAGTTGGTAGCAAA
Organism: Hyaena hyaena; assembly: GCF_003009895.1. Taxonomy (NCBI): domain Eukaryota; kingdom Metazoa; phylum Chordata; class Mammalia; order Carnivora; family Hyaenidae; genus Hyaena; species Hyaena hyaena. The sequence continues at coordinate 530,796 of NW_024081580.1, forward strand.
GTGGTGAGAAAAACAGAAGCTGGACTACAGGATGTAGCATTTTGTTTGGTGGAAGCAGTAACAGAAATTTTTACTTAAGTCTAAAGTTCCCAAGTGTCAGCCTGAGACATTGATTATATTCAGAACACCTTAAAGCAATTCCAAAAAAATAATGCTTCCCCAAGTTTCATAGTTCCTATGATAAATTTTCCTAAACTAGATGCTAAATTCCATGCAGGAGCCATTCTTCTGAATCAATGAGTCATCATGTGAAAGGAATAATGTCTATGCGTAATCCTTTCTGATCTACCGCAAAGAAAAAATATCCTGAGTGTCTCCTGTTTGGTCCATACACTAATGTGACTGTTAGATAACTTTCTGCAGACTATAATCATTAGAATTACCAAGACAGTGTTTTCCCATCAAATGTTATGCAAACTGTACTGGATATGATAATTAATTCCAAACACAGATTTTTTTGCTAAAAAAAAAAAACCTTCATTCAAACAAATATGTTTTCCATGCCATTGGAATTACAAGTTACAAACATGTCTGGTAATTTATTAAAAGCCTTTTGTTCAGGTTCAAGTGTTTGAACACCAGCTGGTTGTCAGATTTATCAAATTCTTTCTATAGAAAAATCATAAAGTTTTAGGGCTATTATTAATGTACCAGTAAGTACTCATTATTATCTGAATAAGCAAACCTATGTCACTGAGAAATTGAAACACTGTTGGACCTAAAGCCGGTGTATAAAATATTATATCCTTAATAGAATAATAAATCACAGTCTTCTATGCAGCTATTTTAATGTCTATAGCTAGAACTTCAGGTGAAGAGAATTTTGTTTTATGTTTCCTCCAGAAAAATGCCAGGCTGTTTAAACACCCAGGCATGAGGACAGCCTTTTTTTCTTCTTCATTTCCTTAGGGTAATGTATTGGCCAATTTTTGGTGATTCTTTACCTCATCTAATTTGGGCTGTTTTTATGCCCTCCTTACTTAATATACAATCTCAAAAGTCTTATTTGGAGGAGAGTGGTAAAAATTTAGAAAGGAAGCAGAAAACATGGACCCAAAAGAAGGCTTCAAACTTTAATGAGTTTAATGAATGAAAGTGAATGCTGTCATTTCTGTCTGAGGCTCTGTAAATCAATCTATTCCAATTTCTTAGAAGAAGGTGTTCTCAGTATAGTTCTCTCACACACAAAAGCCTACTTGGAGGATATTTTCTAGTATGCCCCTAATCTTATTAAAAAAATAACACTGAGGTGGAGCCTGGGTGACTCAGTCAACCATCCAACTTCAGCTCAGGTCATGATCTCAATGTGGGTTCAAGCCCCATATTGAGCCCTGTGCTGACAACTTCAGATTCTGTGTCTCCCTCTCTCTCTGACCCTCCCCTGCTCATTCTCTCTCTGTCTCTCTCTTTCTCTCTCTCTCTCAAAAATAAATAAAGGTCCATAAGTTGGACTTGTTGGCCTTAAATAAATAAATAGATACACACACACACACACACACACACACACACACACACACACTGAGGCATATTTATTTGTTTGATATGTAAAGACAGAAAAACAATCTCCTTATGGCTACTAATTTAAAACCAGTAAACACTCATTCACTCTAGCTTTGGTTACTCTTTATATTTAAAGAATGCAAAATTTAAAAATGCAAACAAAATGGCATCAGACAAATTCACATGTACTTAGAACTACAAAAACTGACTTATCAAATATTTTTCCACATCAAAGATTTTCTTAAAAAGGTTTTAAAATGTTTCGTTGGAGGAAAAAATGGTTAATCACAACATGGAACGTACTATGTCTTAATGTTATATTTTATAATGCTCTATAGATTTGCCTAAAAAAAGAAATAACAGTAGGGTAAAAGAGAAACAAAGATAATCCACCAAGTGACTTCTGGGAAAAAGTTAAGAATATAAGATTTTAAAATAATTACCTAAAATCTGAGTCATTCCTTTAGGCACAAGTATAATTTTAAACAATCCAGGAGAAAATAGTGTTTTAAATACATTTTAAAGCTTACAAGTCAAAGTATAAATCATGAAGTTTTCCAGAGCTGCCGCTGAAGAACATTTTCAGAGAATATTCATTGAGGACATTTGGGCTATAAAGATGAAGAAACGGTGAATTTACAGTCTAGTGGTGGATAGCAGATAAATATACAAAAATAATAGCACAAGTCAGAATGACAGTTGCCATAACAGAGTTCAGAACAGATTGCTGTGGAACACGAAGGAGGAAGAGATTATATTCTTTGTAAGGAATGCAGAGAGTTTTCCCAGAAATGACAGTATTTGTGCTGGAATTTGAAGACTGGGTTACATTTAAAGCAGTTAGAAAGATAGGAAACTTCATGAGCAGGGGTAAGAGCAGAGGCACAGACACCAGAGTTGAGGCATTCTGCTTAGAAAAGAGCAAGATGAATTTCTGTTTGGATAAAAGTCAGGCTCTATGCAGGGGGTGGTTGGCAAGTGGGCTGAAATGGGATACTGGAGTTCTGTTCAGAAGATCCTGAGATCCCCTGCTGAGCTTTTTGCATTTAATTCGGTAGATGTTAACAGCCTTAAAATTTGGAACTAGCATGCTCCAAACTCTAAAAGACAGTAGAAACTAAAAAGTCATCTTGATGCAGGAATACTCCTTTCAGTCTTAACTTGAAAATCAGAATACAACCAGAGAAGTGTATCACTAAGCAGCACATTAATGTTGTGTCACAAATGTACTGTTGTAAATTATGTGTATTCGAAACATACTTTATGTATCATCAAAAAGAATGAAATCTTGCCATTTGCCACGATGTAGATGGAGCTAGAGAATGTTACGCTAAGCGAACTAAGTCAGAGAAAGACAAATACCATATGATTTCACTCATATGTGGAATTTAAGAAACAAATGAACAAAAGGGAGAAAAAAAAACAAGAGGGAGGCAGGCCAAGAAACAGACTATTAACTATAGAGAACAAAGGAATGGTTACCAGGGGGGAAGTGATGTGGGGGTTGAGGAGTGAAATAAGTGATAAGGATTAAGGAATGAACTTGTGATGAGCAGCTGGTGTTGTATGGAAGTGTTGAATCATTCTGTTATACACCTGAAGCTAATATTACACTGTATGTTAACTAACTGGAATTTAAATAAAAGCTTTGAGAAAACATACTCTAATCATTTACCTGGCCATTATAAACAGGGGTGGAAGGTTATGTTTATAAACAACATAACAATATTTGTTGCAGTTTCTGAATATTTGTAATTTCTGAAGTTGAGTTATTAACTCAGTGAATATAACTTTTACTCCAGAATAAGATAAAAGTATGGGGAACCTGGGTGGCTCAGTCAGTTAAGCATCCGACTTCAGCTCAAGTCATTATCTCACAGTTCATGGATTCAATCCCCTGACAGCTCAGAGCCTGGATCCTGCTTTGGATTCTGTGTCTCCTTCTCTCTGCTCCTCCACCACTCATGCTGTCTCTCTCTCTCAAGAAATAAAATAAATATTGAAAAAAAAGAAAAGTAGCTGGTAATATAATCTTTAAATTATCGGATATCAAAAGATATGACAATATATTCACTAACAACAAAGTACACATTTTTGAAAATACTGGTTTTAAAAAAATTAAAAGCCTCCCCCCTCCATCACAATGTTAAAGATACAGATGGGACTGAGAATATTGTGAGCAGACAAAACCATTTTAAGTCACTTAAGCAAAATTAAATCTAGCTAATTTCTTGAACTTAAGTGAAATTTAACTTGGATTATTTCTTGTTAAGTGCTCTGACAATTATAAAAGAAACTTCAATCATCTTCCTGAAAATGGTATGAGATGATCACTTTTTGCCAAATGCCTGCCCTCTGGAAACCCCCCCCACGACAACCGGTAATTGTGAAGTTGACAACTCCCTTGTGTTCAGTGTAGGAGGCATCCTGTTATTTCAGACCCCTGAGTTTCGTATCAAGCTTCGAATCTGAAAGCTCCCAGTTTATGAACTACTCTTTAGATGCACAATAAACTAATACTATTTGTTGATTTTGTGGTTTTGATTTTGCTATTTCTAGATTTTTGACAATAGTAAACTTTCAGTTAGAACACAAAGAACCAAGTACAGTCTAACAGCAGAATACTGACTGAGTTTGTATCTTCCAAATTAAAATTATTTGGAAGAAATACTTGATTTCAGTTAAATAAAATATAAATATGATTTTGTTGTTAAATACACAGGAAAAAATCACATAGGCATTTTATTAACGTTTTCAAATGTGAGCAAAAGAGTGAACGATGAACTAATATAGTTAAACTTTGTGTGTGTGTGTGTGTGCATAGATTCATATAAATATGGAAAGAGACACGTATATAGAGGGAGAATTTTATATTTTTATGTAAGAATACACTTTTGGGTCTTCAAAAATGCATCAATATACAAATTTGCATATCATAATGTAAGATGGAATGAATACCTCTATAAACCAGTGGATAATATGAGAACTGCAAAAATATAATTAATATTTTCTATCAAGACATAATCACATGATTTCACAATAAATTAGCTGTGAATGTTATATATTCTGGCCTTGAATTAAAATATCTCACAATTTCTAAGTTCTTTAGAACCTGATGTTCTCTTTCTCAGAAAAGACTGTTGACCGACTCCCTAAAGTAGGTCCTACAGTGATGTTCCATTACAGAACTCTGCCTTTGATAATGACAGTCACAGTGTTCCATTTATGTGTTGACCCCTTCTCTCAGTAGGCTTCCCAAGGTCAAGGACTATACCTTATCATGCTCTATTATATCTCTGGTGGCAAGAATTCATTAACTTTAAATAAATGCTTATTGAATTAAAATGTATTTTTTCCAGAAGGCCAATTTAATAAAGGAAACATTTTAATCACTGGGATGTCTATATATTGCCAACATCTAAAACGTTATAATGATTCATTATTAAAACAAGTATTCCTCATGTTCAAATAATAAGGAATTTAATATAAAATCAGGAGAACTTCAAGAAAAAAAGATTTACATTTAACTTTATATTTGTTTGAAAACAAATTTGAAAATATAAAACAAACTTTATTTTCATTTGTTCTGCAATTTGTACTGAACTCGTCCTCTGTAAAAGGCACTATGTTAGCTCTAATGGGAGATACAAAGATAAATGAGATATGGTTCCTCCTTGGAGGAAAGAATAATACAGGATAGACATGAAATAGTGATACTATAATTCAAGGCAGAAAATGACAATCAGCATTAGAGATTTGCTGCAGCAATGTTTCTCAAACTTCTTTTTACTTCAACCCGCAGTAGTAAATTTATTTTACACTGTGTGTGTGTATGTGTGTGTCTGAAACAAATGTGTCACAGAACAGTGTTTTATTTTTGTCCTATGCAATACCGTCTAATATCTTCTACTGTATCATATTTCTTCTTGTTTAATACTGGTTGTTCACTCATTAAACTTTTTACAACACAATAATCATCAGTACATAATTCAAAAACACTGAACTACTTGGAGAATCAGCTTCTTCAATGGAATGGTATTTATGCTAAATGATGAATTTAAAAACTATATAATACTTATAAATGTAACTTTCAGAAAAGCAACCATTTTAGACAGAAATAAGCTCACCAAAAAAAATGTATAAAGAAAACATGGAAAGCATTAACTAAGTAAAAGCAAGTAGTTTAGTTTGGCTCTTGTGATAGGCAGAATTTTAAGATGGTCCCCATGACCCCTACCTCCCGATCTATATGCTGTGTGCAATACGTTCCTCTTGAGTGTGGCAGACCTATGAACAGGAGAGTATATAATGCCCACAATTATATTATTTTCTTTCCCCCCCCCTCCAAATATTGCACATGTAATTAAACCCTCTAAATCTATTGAGTTAATCAAAAATATATTATCCTGGGTGGGTCTGTTCTAATCAGATGATCTCTTCAAAGGGAGATTCAGATTCAGAGGTGCACCTTCCTGCTGGCTGTGAAGGTCACCTTTTATGAGGTCTACAGCCTCAAGGGAGTTAATTCTTCAAACACCACATGAACTTGGAAGAGGACCCTGAGCCAGTCCAGCCAGTAACTCAAGATTGTCAGACTCTGAACAGAGAACCCAGCAGAACTACCAGATTTCTAAGCTACTGAAGAATGAGATAATAAATGAGTGTCATCTTAAACAACTAAATTTGTGGTAGTTTCTTAACCAACAATAGATAGCATCTGGAGTGTGGGTACACAAAGAAAAGAAGTGAAAGAGATTCTCAGAAAAGCAAAGGAAATTCCTATCATAAGGTGCCATGAGAGCTGGCTAAAAGTCTTCTTCTTTGGAAAATATAAAGCTTTAAAATATTTGGGAAAAGGAAATTGCTTGGAGTGGAAAGTAAACATTGGAAGAGACATCCCCACAAGTATGCTCTTTTCCACATTATTAAAATAGATTTTGTTTCAATAGTCAAGTGGTTCATTTATGAAATGGATACAGTTATAAGTATAGGTACTAGTTTAGAGATAGGAGAAGGTAAGGGTATAGGTGTGGGTGTTGCTGGTAAAAATATACTAACAGACAAACAAATATGTCACCAAATTGCTGTATAGCCATGGGAACCCAGGCTGGATGTGCTGGGGCTGATTGTAACTAATTAGAACAAGAGATGTTCTCTTCCTCCCCACAAAGTACTGAATAACATCTGTCACCTTAGAAATAGAAGCAAATTATACTTCTGCTAGACTAAAAATGCCACCCCTTTCAACAGCAGCACCCATAGCATCAGAGAACAGAGGATTTATCCCACATTCTGTTATATTATCTGCAAGTAGAAGTATTGTTGCCCCAATATAGAAACGAAGATATTTATATACTAAAGGAGAATCTTTATATCAACTTTAGTTTTAAAAGATATCTAACTTAATTTTTTTTTACTGAGACAATAAAGGAGAATATATAGGTTATAGTATATTTGTACATATATGTTAATACCACAGCTTCTAATTATTTCTAAATTATTACTAATCTTTTACTAGTCTAGATTTTGATTATTCCAAAATTAGAATATTGACAAGATACATATAATTTCTGCCATTTTGAAAGTAAAAAAAAAAATGGGTCATTGAAGTTTCTCTCACTAATGTTTTGCTTCTTTCCTTAATAAATAAAAGAGCGTGGTATTATAATGATTCATCTTTTAATATCACATAATATACCTTTCATCATTAGAATATATTTTGATTATTCCTAAATGACTAAATTGGACAGTCATGAGGTATAGAAGCCCTCTCACACTTAGAGGATGCCAAGTGAGGACGCAAATAGCCAGAATGTCAACTTCCATCCATGAACAGTCTGGTCCATTTAGGACTGAATGCCATTTACATCTAATCATTTTCTCCATGTCCTATGATGTGAAATGCTTGGAAAGCCATGCCTTAAGGATTATTTTGCCTTTAGAAATACAATCATGGTTTCCACATCCTTCAGTGAGCAGCTTAGAGCAGGTGACATTTTCAGAGTTCTGTCAATCAGGCAAATAGTACACCAACTATATGACTCACACATCTGACTGTATGTACTGAGCCAAAATGTTTTCTAAAATGCACAGAGAATGATTTTAAGAACAAGTGCCTGTTGGGGTATACTAGCATTTCACATGTCCTTCTTTTAAGATTTGCAGATTTGTTGATGATGATCTCTGCTAGTATTAAATGCTACCATCTTAAAACAGATTCCTTACCTCTGAACTGAATAAAAGGGAAAGAATTCATAAGTTTTCACTTCGCAACATGAAATGGTATAAAGCCATTATTAAATGCAATATCTATTAAATATTTGGTTAAATGAAATCAAATTTTGTCCTTCACCAGCACAGTGAACTACTACATTAAGTAGTTAAAATGCAAATATATACATTCTCCCCCACACACACACCTACCTTTGCAGATTTTCTTATGATTAAGAATAGCATCATATAAGAAATAAGAAAATGTGTCTTATATTTTTTTTATCTTCTCTGAAGTCTGGAAGAGACTGTATTTTTACAAATACCAACCCCTCTTCAACATGGCAGTACTACCTTATATAGCCCGAGAAAGAAAGTGAAAGTATTAACCAAATGATAATTCCTGTTTTATGGGGTAAACACTTTGATGTCTTTAAGACAGATTTTATTAGTAACTTTAGTGTCTCTTTCAAATAACCTTATAAATTTGTTAATTTTAACAACCAGATCAAATCTCCCTTACTCTTTGAAGTGCCAAAGGACCACTTTTCACCTTGTTAACTACAAGACAACTTCTGAAATAAGCCAAGAAGGGTTTTCAAAGCACATTGGTGGGTGATCTTGCACCTCTTTCCTTTATGTAACACAATGCTTAGGAAATGGCTTAGTACATTTTAAAATCTAAATATGTGGTCTTAACAGCCACACCAATTCCCATTGCCTACAATTACGCTTAAAGCGTGGTCAATTTTAAATGAATGAAAGAAATAATGTGATATAAGATCAAAATTGTAGGAGGCTTCGATAAAAATGTAAGGAAGAAAGCTGGAAATAATTCATGTAATTTTTACAAGGTGAATCTAATCATAAAGTTGGTGGTACTCTTGTTTGATATCTTGAAAATGTCAACTACATAATGTCTCTACTCTTCCTACCAACATATTTTATGTACTTTAAAAACATCAACATTAGCCCCAAAAGTATCAAAACCTTACTTAAGACCCTCTACAGGGCATCTGATAGCTCAGTTAGATCAGCTGCCAGCTCTCGATTTCGGTTCAGGTCATGATCTCATGGTTTCTGAGATGGAGCCTCACCATTGGGCTCTGTGCTGACAGAGTGCAGCCTGCTTGTGATTCTCTTTCTCCCTCTCTCTCTGCCGCATCAACTGCTTGTGCATGCTTACATTCTCTCTCTCAAAAATAAATAAATAAACTTAAAAAAAAAAAAGACCCTCTAATCGATGCCAAAGTAATGGCACTTTGAGTGGGAAATTGTATAGGCTTTTCTGATCTAGATAGAAATTCTGTAGCTATCTTTGGTTGTCCCTGACTACATTTTTTTGTTCAATCTGTTATTAGGTCTTGTTGATTGTTTCTTTAATTTCTTTTTGAATTCTATAGTTTCATATTATTTCAACTGTTAACCCTAAGTCAACCTGTTGTCTTCTAAATGTCTAGATGACTACCAAAGGCCCTTAGCAATATCGGCTACTGGGCCTCCTTGTTAAGTTTCACAACTAATCTCCTAAAATATTGCTTGTATCAACAAGTAAGGATCAAGGTACCCAACAACATCTCCCATGATGGGAAATCTTAAAACCACTCTCTAGCTTTCAGAATCTCTATGCTACACAAACCTTACTTATTATTTTTTACTTATTATTTATACTAGTAGTCATCCAAATGAATTCTAGTATTGTCATATTGGATTCTTTATAGCTATGATTCTCAGCAACATATATACAAATAAGAGTATACTGAATAATTAGAAAAAAATTTTCCCAAAAAATTAACTAATCAAGGTTTGACTGATAACACAAAGTCTCAGATTATCAAACCGAACTCAAAAGAACAGAGATATTTCTCAGTAGCAAGCTATGCAAATAATTCAAATGACAATGGTAATAAGATATAGGCAAAGCGTAGAGAAGTCTGAAAGTATCCACATAGCTCCACAGACCCTTTCTCACCATATTAGAGCAGAATTTGTTCTACATATAACATATGAAATTCAAACTGATGCACATGGGACATCGCTTACATAAAAAGATTCATTTCAGTTATGAAACAATTCTATTTTATATTCTAAAATTCTAAAAATTATATAGAAGATATGACATTCCTACCAGGTCATGACCCATCAATCTATAAATCTAGATTTACTTTCCATGAGCAGGTTACAGGATCCAGGAATTCCTGTTAATCTATGTAATTCATAGATTAAAAACTCTTCATTTCCTTTCTAATATCAAAATTCTTCAGAGATTTGTTATGGCCATTTCTTTCCTTTACTCCCTAGGGCCATTAAGCCTATGGAAAGTAAAGACGACTATATGACAATCGACAACCCTTCGGTTCCAGTGCAAATAATTTATCCTTATACTTTAAAATAGTCTTTTTTTGTGACCAGAAACCTTCATTAATTGTAAAATAATTTATTGAGATTAATTAAAATCATTTATTCAGGTATAGAAAAATGAGCAAGACATGATCCCTTATGAGCATATAAAGAAATTATCACACTCTTAGGAAAAGACTAATTGTTCCATGACCATGATAACAAGCAGTTACCAGAAATGCTTAACCAATAAATGACATGGGGCGCCTGGGTGGCTCAGTTGGTTAAGCGTCAGACTTCGACTCAGGTCATGATCTCACAGTTTGTGGGTTCGAGCCCAGAGTCGGGCTCTGTGCTGACAGCAAGCTCAGAGTCTGGAGCCTGTTTCAGATTCTGTGTCTCCCTCTCTCTCTGACCCTCCCCTGCTCATGCTGTCTCTCTCTCTCTCTCTCAGAAATAAATAGAAAACATTAAAAACATTTTTAATTAATAAATGACGTTTTTATTGTTTGTCCTTTAGATTTTCTGGCACTTGAGCAATAGTTTGAGCTCCGTTACTACTAAGCACTTGTTTCTGAATTTATTCTATTATCCTAGGACATGTAACCAAGTAAGTCTTTGCATAAAGTCACTGCATTAGTTCCCTGCCACTGATGTAACAAATTACCACAAATATAGGGATCAAAAACAACAGAAATGTGTTATCTCACAGTTCTGGAGTCCAGAAGAACAAAATCAAGACGTCAGCAAGAACAAATTGTCAACTGGTCTAACTTTGATGTGGGTCCCCTACAAAATCTTCTCAAGGGTATATATGTTAATTGTGAAAAAGGAATCATTTTCTTCAGTCCATATTTTGGGATGAATGATTGATGGGCTGTTAATGATGTGACCCTTCTTAGCTCTTGCCTTGTTGAATAAGCTGAGATCATTCATAAGTACACACCTTTACCAAGTATAATGGTCTCTTTCTTGTTTATCATAGATTTATCAATATCCAAATATCACATTCTCTTTTTGGAAGAAATTCTGGTTTGTGTTATAATCTCATACTATAGTCAAAATTTTTACTTATTTTGGTAAAAGATAAGACTTTTGTCTTAAAATAACAGTGGCCATTATGGAATATTTTGGACATGTGAAAAATCAAATAACTAATACATTAAAGAGGGAGTTCTAGGAAAATTAGGAGATAAATAGTAAAATAGTTTTTCAAACCAAATCATAAGAGAAATCTAACTCCAAAATAGTCTCTCTCAAATGTTGTATTTTTAATCTTCTAAAACCTGCCCTCCTTGCATTGGTTGCTATCTCAGCTTTCTCTACACAACCCATCTACATTCCTTCTTTTGTCTATACTTCTTCATTTGACCTCCAAAAGGACTTACCCTTTCTTTAGGATCTCTCCAAGAAAATAGCAACATTTTAAATTCCTATGCTAAAAGACAAATCTTTAGAAGCTGAACTTAAATCCTGTTCTAGACCTGAGTGAAGTGTTTCAATTAAGGAGTTCTTCAAATTTCAGAAAAAAATGGATAGAAAATTTAGGAAGAATTTACGTTTTTATTACATGCATAGTGTCCTGGACTATGAGTTCTTAACCAGTTAAATCACTTAGTTAATAGCCCTTCAAATAAAAAAAGGGGGAGGGTAGGAGGGATACAAACAGAAAGAGAGAGAGAGAAAGAGAAATGAAAAGAAATGTTTAAAATTATTATGGTAGGATAAAAGATTATAAACAACAGCTGGTTATAATTTTTTAAACTGAATTGAGAAGGAAAGAAAAGGAAACATACTATCTAAGTCCATTTCAAAAGCTTTTCACTGAAGGGTATATTCTACAAAGACTGAAAATTGTAAACAAGATTAAGATGAGAAATTGACTACAGGAAACTTTCAAACAGCATTCTGGTATACTCTAGTATAGACTTAATAGCTGAAGTAAAGGCAGCTTTGGGCTTCTGTTTTCAGAAATAGGGAAAGAATAATCTAAACATAAAATTGCCAATTTAAAAAAAAAAAACACTGACATGTAGCTGAACATTTTAAAAGAAGTCTTAGAAAGTAAACACGCTAGAAATCAAAACAAACTTATGGCACACTAGATAAAACAACTGATTTTTGAAATAAAAACAAGAACAAAAAGTGTTCTGTTTTCTAAGAGTTGAGAGCCTGTGGGTAAGGTTCTCTGTAGATACTGCAAACAAAGGTCCATTGGAAGAACCAAAGCCCCATGTTGTTTAAGAAACAAAAAGGCGACTGTACAGAATCTGCCCAATTATGCTCTGAGGGCAATGTGAGCACTGAAAATTTCCCTATTTTTCTCTAAAATTTCAAGAGAAGTTTATTTATATTTATAAATATGAGTAGACAAAAATTCTGCTTTCTGATGGCCAGAGTAACACTCCCAGAGAACATGAGATCTCCTAAGTAAATTTACAAGTATTTTAATAGAAGAGGGAGATAAATTAACCAGTATTATGAATAAGAGAGCCAAAAGGGGGGATATTCTTAAAAATAAAATTATCTATGCCAAAATGTGAAAAAACATAGTAAGTGATAAACTTGAAGGTGGATAGTAAGTTGTAGACAACTTGACAGGGAAATGCACTGTTTATCTTGGTTTGCTAGAACCACTTTCGTAGATAAGAATGTCCAACATTCCTAAGTCCTTGCCCAAATCCAACCTATAGCTTACTCGGTGACCATTAACAAAAGACACTTCTTCATCTTGTGATATAACCCCTAAAATACAATAGGTAGAATCTACTTTTAAATGAACAATTGAAAGACAGAAACAGAATGAAATTAAGCTGATCATATTTGAGCATAAAATCACTCCTTTACCAAAAAAACAAACAATTAAAACAAAAACAAAACAAAAAAACCTTATGTTGAAAGGTAATTAAAAATAATGATTAAAATCTTGATGATGATGATGATGATGACAATAATATTTTTAGATAGTTCTTGATAGTCTCCCCTGCAGCTTCGGCTACAGAAACATGAAGAAGTAAGGAGTGAGATTAAAAGTTCCTATATCCCTGAAAAAAATGAATTATTCTTTAGCCATGACAATAGTTAACCACTAGAACTAGTTAAACATGTTTTAATCAATAAATTACAGTCCTATACTTATAAAACTACCAAAATCCAGAGTGAATCTATATTTAACCTTTAATAATTTTTTAACAGTGAACGAGCCTCTGGAAGTCAAAAGCACCTAATTTTAATTATTTTATTAATTGGCCAATGAGGAATGGATTCATTCTAATGAATGGGTTCCTCCTGCCAATCTATCCATAACTGTCTCCTGTCTCCCCCTTAGTAAGGGTGCTTCTACAGCTGACATTACTCACTCGTGACTCTGAAAATCTGCTGATCTCTGAATTTAAATGGCTTCAAAAGCCATTTGGGTTTCTTTTTTAGGCCCTATGGAGTTAGCTTTTCCTTTTCTTTATATTTCTGAAAAAGGATGACAAGCATATTTACCATCAAAGGTACTTGTGAATCTAAGTGGTAACTCTAAGAGAGAAATGAGTTGGAAAAGATAAGAAAAAAGAAGTTAAGAGGTTGTTATAATAGACTATGAAAGTTTATTGAACTCTGAAGTCAAGCAGTAGGAATGCAGATAGAGAGGATGAGGTGCACGTTCGAGAGAAGACAATAAATTGAGTTTATGGCTAATTTGGAAAGTTTCTTTGATTCGGATTTTATCAACACAGAGCTAGGTAGATAAAAAGCACATAATTAATACTGTTTTCTATCATCTGTCAAGATTAGTTGCTGAGACAAGAGACAATTTGGGGTATTAATGATCACTTGCTCTAAAAATATTCACTAGTCATTCATTTTAACTGCTTTTGAAAAATATTTCTTGCAGGAGTGGTACTTAAACCAAACTGTGAACTTAGTTTAAATGAGGGTCAAACCTTGGTATCAAATGAGAATTCATAAGGGTGAAAACATTTAAGTATTTTAAAAATAATAACTCCACTGTCTCTACAGTCTCAGAGTAAAAGTATGAAATAGTTCCCCTTTAATGGTGTGCTATGTATGTTCTCTGAGGCTAAAGAGAACACTGTAGATTAATTTCTTTTTTTTTTTTATATTTTTATTTATTTCTAGGAGAGAGAGAGAGAGACAGCGTGAGCAGGGGAGGGTCAGAGAGAGAGGGAGAGTAGATTAATTTCTAAAGACTGCAGGATTTGCATTGCTGTTTGTTTGTTTCTTCCACCTTCTATTTTTACTATGTTGTAAGATTACTCTCTGATTAACTGGATACATTAGCAGTAACACAACATTGGGTTATCAGTGAAAACTCGCATTCACATTCCTTGATGAAGGTACAAGTAGATTAAATAACTCACCCTGAATATCCAACACGTCATAAGCCTTGTCAAATTTAGAATTCATTATATCTTTTAAAACTGTAACCCCTCTCTAGACAACAAAAAATATCAACTCCTAGTGAGGAACCTAAAATAATTTAAAATGCCTAAGGTTCTACATATGAAACCAAAATATTATACTGTAATGTTTAATTATTATGATGATAGATTTACAGAAAATAGTGATATTAAGTGGTTGAGAATGATACCACCTGGAAAAAGCTTATTTAAAAAGAGGCATTGGGTGTATAATACTTGTTTGGAGTTTCCTTCATTAAAAAAAATTATCTGTATCTTCAATGATGGCATAGCTATTACATAATCATAAAACAAACCTGTCTGGGAAAGGCTTTGTGTTAAGGTTGGTAGAGGCAGTGTGAGGGGTTGGGCAACAGGTGAAACAGGTGAGGGTGGCAAAAGGTACAAACATCCAATTGTAAGATAAATGTACAACACCGGGACTACAGTTAATTAATACTGTATGTATATTTGAAAGTTGCTAAGAGAGTAGCTCTCATTACAAGAAAAAAAAATATGTAACTATGCTTGATGATGAATATTAACTGGATTTATTTTGGTGATCATTTATCAGTGTATACAATAACAAATCATTAAGTAGTATACCCAAACCTAATATAATGTTATATGTCAATATATCTCAATTTTTCAAAAAATGTACACATATACACAAGAAAGAAAATTCATCTACTAATGGAGTGACCCCAAATTCTAAGTCAAGTTGCTAATCAACAAGACTTTAACAACTTGGCTGTCATCCTGGCAATTCCCAAGCCGACCTAATGGAATGCACTAACTAGTTCTAGGGGCTAATCCATAATGGACTGGCATGGAAGGCAATAACAAGAGACTCACCAAGTTGTCCAGCATCCTCATGAGGGCCTCCAACTAGTAGTCCCCAAGCTGGCTCTTCTGCTTTAGCACAAATGTGCTCCTTGCCCACTGCACAGTGCTTACCTTGTGGATATGGTGCTTCTGTGGACACGAGGTTCTCCTTCCCCTCCAGCACTGGACATGGCAGACTTCTGCAGCAAAGAGCAGGGAGTCCTGAGCTCAGGTGTGTGCACAAACAAATGTACCCATCCACTCACCTATGATCATGTGTGTAACAGGAGAGCAGGGACCAGGCGTGTCAGAAAGAGAAATGTCAAACCTGAGCTGTATCAGGCTTTTTCCTCCCAGAGGAAAAGTCACCCCAAACTCATTGGGCATGCACCCATTTTCAGAGAAAGATATTAGTAGTATCTTTCTTAATGTCGGTTCTTAGAGACTACAGACAAGGAGATTGATTGTTAAACCTTATGAAGAGAACAATACAAAGGACTGAAAGCGTACCTAGAATTAAACAAAGGAAAAAAGATATATGCCTTACCACTAGAATTATGAGTCAGTGGCAAGAAATGAACCTAGGTATTTTGAAAAGATTTTCAAGTGATTCTACTATGAAGCCAAGATTAAAACCACTGGAACACATATTTATCAAGCACCACACTAAGTGAATATGTATGAAAGAATAGCCTAAGGATCCCATCATGCAGATTCATTTCAATGCAATAATAAAGATAAGCAATAATGAAAACAAATATTGCAAAATATATGCAAATTAGCAAATCCCATTTCTTATGTATCAACACGCTTAAGATAACATTGGCTCTCTCTAAGCCCCCTCTCATCTCAAAGCAAAAGGCAAATTCCTTTCAATGGTGCAATATTAGTTAAGGTAATGTAATGATACATGTTACAGCAAACAGAGCCAGAAATGTATAATGACCCAAATGTGATAGATGTTTATTGTTTCCTATCATATGTTAATGATATGACATATGTTTATAAATGGAAGGTGGTGTCTTCTCCATGGTAGCTCAAGGACACAAACTCAATCTTGTGCCTCCACCTTCTTGAGCATGCGGCTTCCATGGTCACTGTGCTCATTTGTCTCAAGTAAGCAAATGGGGACAGAGAATGATGCTCAAACCAGGAGATATATTTTATTTTATTATTTCATTTCATTTCGATTCCAGTATAGTTAACGTACAGTGTTATATTAGTTTCAAGGGTGCAACAGAGTGATTCAGCACGTCCATACAATATCCAGTGTTCATCACAAGTGCACTCCTTAATCGCTATCACTTATTTCATCTGCCCCCCCACCCACCTCCCCTCTGGCAACCATCAGTTTATTCTCAATGGTTAAGAGTCTGCTTCTTGACTCATTTCTCTCTTTTCTTCCCTTGCTCATTTGTTTTATTTCTTAAATACCACAAATGAATGAAATCATGTGGTATTTGTCTTTCTTTGACTTATTTCACTTGGCATTATACTCTCTTGCTCCCTCTATGTTGTTGAAATGGCAAGATTTCATTCTTTTGTTGACTGAAAAATATTCCGTGTGTGTGTGTATACACCATATCTTCACTATCCATTCATTTATGGATAGACATTTGAGCTGCTGTTTCCATAATCTAGCTATTGTAATTAATGCTGCTATAAACATAAGGGTGCATGTATCCCTTTGAATTGGTGGTGGGTGTTTTGTTTGTTTTTGGTGTGTGTGTTTTTGGGTAATGTCTAGTAGTGCAACTACAGGATTGTAGGGTAGCTCTATTTTTACTTTTTTAGGAAACTCCATACTGTTTTCCACAATGGCTGCACCAGTTTGCATTCCCCAACAGTGCAAGAAAGTTCCTTTTCCTCCACATCCTCACCAATATTTGTTTCTGGTAGGGCTTTTTGGTTGTTGTTGTTTTGTTTTGTTTTGTTATTTTGACATGTCATTCTGGCAGATAGGGGCGGTGTCTCATTGCAGTTTTGATTTGCATTTCTCTGATGATAAGTGATGATGAGCATGTTTTCATGTGTCTTTTGGTCATCTAGAGATCTTCTTTGGAGAAATGTCTGTTTGTGTCTTCTGCCCATTTTTTAATTGAATTATTTTGTTTTGAAGCATTAATTTGTATAAGTTCTTTATATATTTTGGATAATAACCCTTTATCAGACATGTCATTTGCAAATATCTTCTCCCATTCATAACATTACGTTTCAGTTTCATTGATTGTTTCCTTCATTGTTCAGGAGCTTTTTATAACCTGAGAGATTTTTATAAGCTAGGGCTACAAATGGAACATTTCATTTCACCTCACCTCACATTCTACTGAGTGTAAGTCAGCCACATGGCTACATCTGATGGCAAAGAAAACTGGGATTGTAGTCTTTGTGCCCAGTCAGGGGAGAAATTTACTTTGGCAAATAGTTTGTGACAAAGATCCCAAGGCCTTATATGTTCTGGTTCAACCCCAACTCTCTGACCTGATTTCCTACCATTCTCCTCTTTAGACACTCAATCTCTCTGTATTGGCCTCCTTACTTTCCTGGAGTAATCTGAATGTTTGATGCTATTGTGTTTAATGCTCCCTTTACCCTAAGTGCCCATCTTCAAGACCATCACATGATACCCACCCACAAGTTTCTGCATATTACTCAGATGTCACTCAATTAGCAAGGCTTTCTCTGATTGCTTAATATAAAACAGACATTACAACCACTAATATTTTCTATTACTCCTTATTATCCATTATTTGCTTCCACAGAACTAATATCTATTTACTTATTTATTCTTTTGTCCATATTTTCTACTGCTTTGTCCATAAGCCTTTAAGTATATGGCAACCATTCACTAAATTATTACTAAAATTATGAACAAAGAATGGATTAATACATATATCTATTACCTGAGCCTGCCAATGTCAACATTATTTTGGCTATTTCAATATTCTAATTACTGAAAAAATAGGCAAATATCTCCATATGGCCTCTGCCTCCTCCTTATACCCACTGACCAAACTGGCAGATTCTCCTTCAGGAGTTCCTCCAACAGCTAGCAAGGTGGAAGAGTAGCTGAATTCTTATTTTGAATAAAATGGCATTGGGTTGAGAGTAATGGATCAGTGGAGGTGAGGTTAAACAGATTAAATGTATAACTATGAAATCGTTCTATATTTTAAATTAGAAATTGCCTCAAAGTTCTTTGTAAGCCATTTGGGTTGGTATCAATAGCCTATTTACTAAGGCAGACAATCCCAGGTTATCAACATGCACAGTCTCCAAATGAGTGTCTGTGTGAAAGACTATGTGTATTGCAGTAGAGAAGTAGATTTGCATTCTTCTGATGCCTTATCTAATTTGAAATGAATACAAGA
The DNA here is from genome assembly GCF_003009895.1 of Hyaena hyaena. Taxonomy (NCBI): domain Eukaryota; kingdom Metazoa; phylum Chordata; class Mammalia; order Carnivora; family Hyaenidae; genus Hyaena; species Hyaena hyaena. Next base: position 549,451 of record NW_024081580.1, read on the forward strand.
TTTTAAGTGATGAAAATTTACTGTAGTGCATTCACATCCACATTTTACATATCATGTGCTAAAATAATTAGACCATAATATATTGAGGGGAACACATGTTTTTCAGCTTTGATTTACTATTCCTCAGAGCAATGAGAGATTAGTGAATGAAATCAGAATACCAGCACATTATGTTTTCTAACACTTAATATAATTCCTGGAAGAATTAGCTTCTAAATTATTGCTTCTAAGAACCACAATACACTGTATTTTTATATTGTCTTTTAACTGAATATGTTCATGTGATTATTATATTACTATTTCTCAAACTCTCAAATTTATAGCTTGTCTTTTTTTATGGTATTATGTAGTAACAACTGAATAATCTTCCCTTTTTGTCTACACTGACAGAATCCACAAGGAAGAAATATAGCTACCAAACTTCATAAGTGTGACTCAAAAATCACCTTTCCGAAGAGACCAAATTTTATTCCATATATTTTATAATTTTAAATGTATGTTTCTCTAATCATTTATCTGTTGTCTTATTATTCCTCATGAAAATAATACTTCTTAAGCATTTTCTTATGTACACGATTTGTTTGGGAAGATATAAATAAAATCTTGAAGGGATGATCTTTGTCAATTACTTTTAATTTAGTCATAAAACCTTTCAAAGACCACTGTACAAAGTAATGGAAAGTCATTGAGCAATTTTAGGGAGAAGGGTGACATACATAAACCTGTGTTTTTGAAAGTTCCTTCTTTCAGAATAGTGCCTGTAGGGAAGGGAGGTGGGAGACAATAAGAGCAGTATGGCCTTGGAATAACCTAGATTTTTTAAAGTGGACACTTCCTGGACAATTCTCATTGTGATGAGAATTGAGAAGTAAATGGAATCAGAAGTTATATGTTTATAGAGAAGAAATACTGCATGATTAATTGAGTAAGACTTGTCATGGTATGTCCCTGGCTCCTGGTCAGCTTTCATGTGGCTGACTCAAACAGACTCCCACTCTCATTATTTAAAAAACATTTCCATGGTTTTGATCTCAGGCACAGTTTGCCCAAAGGCCTAGAAAGAGAAGAAGTATTTTTTTCTTATCTGGTTTAAGAGTTACTTCATTTCCTACCACACAATTGCCCCTTTTCCTGGATTTGACAGTGGGAATATCTACTATCTTCAAGGGAAACTCTACCCACTCACATAAAGAGCTATTGAGTTCTGTGGCCCTTGGGTAAAAGATAATCAGATTAATTGACCATATGGTTCCAAGAGTCCGGATTACAAAGTCTCACATGAGAGCAGATGTGGCACGGCAGCAAACAGCTCCACGTAGCACTGTGCCAAGCTCAGGGCAGTTGTTTTTCATTCTTTCTGTTGGCAAGAGATGAAAAGATACTCTAGCCTGCACACAATCTGGACTGCCACATGATCTCCACTCAATCTCCTGTGACCAAGTGCTTACATAAGGACTCACACGTCCAAAGAGTACATTTTTTCTTCTTTTTAGTTAAAGTCATTCTAAATATAGATGGGAAGAGAAGAAATTTGCTACATTCATGGTACATAATTGTGCTAAAGAAACACCCAATTCATATTCCTACATAAATTTCACCACATGCACCCTATCTCAGTCCGAAGTAACTGCATTTAGATTTGGTCTGGGTCAGGTTTGGAGTAAAAATTTCCACCAAATGGTTGCACTCTTGCTTTATAAATGTAAACATAAAAGACACACTTATGAATTTACATAATGCCAAGAGCACTTTGCCTCAAATATAATTTCAAGCCTGACCTCCAGGGGTAGAAACTGCTTATTTCTTTCAAATTGTCCATTTTAAGTCCTAGGCTACAACAAGCATGCTGCTATGTTAATAACACATTCAGTTTGAATTCTAAAATTAGCAGAGCTTGGTAGAATCCATGCCACCCATCAGAGATACCCTCACTTAGAAACCAACCATTGTTTGTGGGGTTTGTGTGTGTGCATCCTTTTTCCTTTTTAGGGAAAGTGATTGCATTTATTTTGTTCATTCTCAATATCCTAACAAAAAGTCCTGTTTAGCCTACTCTTATATTTCTACTCCTGATGCCACTGATCTAAAGCATGGCTTTTTAAATTTAAAAAATTTTTATTTATTTTGAGAGAGACAGAGAGGGCATATGAGTGGGGAAGGGACAGAGAGAAAGATGAAAGAGAATCCCAGGCAGGCTCTGTGCTGACAGCGCAGAGCATGACATGGGGCTCAATACCACGAACCATTAGATCATGACCTGAGCAGAAACCAAGAATAGGACTCTCAAATAACTGAGCCATGTAGGCACCATGGCTTTTTATTTTTTTCTTTTTCTTAATATGTTTAATGTTTAATCTTTTTTGAGAGAGAGAGAGAGAGAGAGAGAGAGCGCGAGCAAGTGAGCACGATTGAGCAAACAGGGCAGGGGCAGAGAGAGGGAAACAAAGAAACCAAAGCAGGCTCCAGTCTCTGAGCTGTCCGCACAGAGCCCTATGTGGGCTCGAACTCACAAACCATGAGATCATGACCTGAGCTGAAGTCGGACACTTAACCCACTGAGCCACCCAGGTGCCTTGGGCTTTTAAATTTTTTTAAATGAAACCCATATTCTAGCCTCTTAACTAACCTCCTCAATGTCATTTTATCCAATAGCATTCTTTATATCCCCTATACTGCTACTTGAGTTATTTATGTAAAAGCAGTTGAGATTATGTCACTTGCATGTATCCCACACCCATTTTACAAAAGAATGTTGAGGGTCTTCAAGGGCCTTGTCAGGTCCCAGTCAGAGTACTCTGTGATGAATGAAGCTGCTTGGCATCAGCTAAAAAAGGGTATTGGAGATTGTAGCTGAAGATTACAAACCATCACTGTAATGATGCAAATATTTTCAAGACATTTTTAGGTCACGTTAAACTACCATACAGACTAAGTAGAGTCATTTGGCCTTCCATGTGCAATCTCTTGACCTAGGAAATTTAGAAAATTCTTCCTCATCTCTCTTCTTACTACATATTTTCACCAGGCCAGACTGTCTTCATAGGTCTGTCCTCCATACTCTTTTATGTATTAACTCACAAATGTGAGCTAACTCACATTCTAGAGCTAAGAATGGCCTCTCCACCTCTATAACTGTAGCAATTGAGTTAAATTGAGTTAAAATAAAGCTCTGTTTCTGAAACAGTCTATGATTTCAAAACTAGAATTTTTTGTGTCTGATCAGGAATTCTTTACATCTTATTCTTTACTTTTTGCCCTCAAGTAATTATTACTATTATTTTTAATTTACTCATGCATTCCTCTTTTTTGCTATAGATGGAATGCTCTGGCTCTCAGGAAATATATGTGGCCATCTTAGGTCATTCTCATTCTCGGACATACGATCTTCAAAATAACAGGGCCTCAGTAAATTTTTGTGAAAATAAATTTGTGGAGGAGACACATTTCAGTGGTTAAATTTGTGACTTTTGAACCCAAAAGAATTTGGGCTTTATTTATAAGACTCCACTTATCAGATGACTAAATCTGACCAGTTATCAAAATTCTCAGTCTCAATTTGTTCAGCTCCAAAATAATGATAATAAAACAGACCTTACATAGTTGATATAAGAAATTATCATAATCTAGGGCATATATATAATCCACAGCATGTAGTATATGCTTAGTAAATAGTGGCTTTTATTACTATCATTAACCTTTGTTCACCTAAAATGACTTTTCTTTCGGATTTTTCACTGTTGTCTCTTCAAAATTCCTCTTGATATGTTGCTTCAAATTGAGCTATTACACATTTGCTTTAAATTAAGCTACTGTTTTTCCAAAATAAATGAAGAAATGAAGCATTATGGGACCAAAGCACTGGATATGATTGGAGGCTAACATTGCCTGGCAGAATGGACAATATATGATGGAAAGGCAGCAATAAAATGGAAACAATATCTAGTTGTTTGATAGCTACAGATCCATATGACAAATCAGGGAACTATTTTATAAACTTCCATTCATTTTATAATTTAAGAATTTTCAATAGCAACTAACAGGAAATCTAACTCCAACTGGCTTAAGTAATCAAGCGCACTTAGTCTAGTAGCTGGGTAAATCCCAAGCATGCTCAGACACCAGATCCACTTTTTGGCAGTTTTATTTGTTCTGATCTTTCCTGTTTATCAGCCTCCTACTCATGCTTTCTCAAGGAAGCAAATAATTTGAGGCAGATTTAATTCTACATTTATAAAACATGCATTTTAAGAGAAGACAGAGCATCCCTCACCACTATCAACACATTGAATGTTGTTTCTAGGCTCTACGGATTGGGCCAGGACATATGATGACCCATCCTCTGAAGCAAACAGTGAGGCTAGTGAAGCCGTCTTGAGCTGATAGCCAATTAGCTTAGGTGAACCAGGGCCAGTTCAGCAACTGAAATTAGGTCAATGTAATTAAAATAACTGGCTGTGACACAATAGTAAGAATAAAATGGAGAATTCTGGGAAGCTAATCATTATCTCATAAATGTGTGTGTATGCATGTGTAAGGTATGTGTGTGTCCACCAAGACTGTCATTTAATTTTTTGCTAACCATCTGAGTCTGGTTTAGTTGTAATTAGTACAATATTACTTCAACTCCCCCTCTCAAATCTTATAAAAAATTCCTTTTATGTAATATGGATGTAAAAACCAGTTCTCAGAAAACATTTTTCAGTGTAAAATTCTATCTTTAAAATTCACCATTCCAGTTTTATATACATTGACTTTTTTATTCTTTTATTTACCTGAGTTTCATTAACAAAGAATCTAAAGTGTTTATGCGCTCTTTAATTAGTAGGTATTAGACTTTACAAATAATATTTTACTGGAGAAACAGGTAACTAGCAATTAGTTATAAAACAAGACGGTATAGACCTTAGTCAATGGTTCCTAACTGTGGGTTAGGAACTGTTGGTTAGAAATAGTTACAAACTATTGATAGCATTAAAGCCAACTCAGAATGCCTGGAAAAAAGTATGGTATCTTTTTTATCATGACAGTGGCTTAACAACTTAGAAAACCAGAATCTTTGGAACCCAAAGGGTATCATCTTGTTCATTTAGAAAAGTTGTACATTTAGAAAAGTACATAATGGTTGATCTCAAGGTTCTGTGTTTGTTTACACTTGTTTTGACTTCTTTTGACAAAATATAATGGATCAATGTTGGTTTTAAAATTAACATTATGGACTCTCAGTACCAAACAGGTTTCTACATTTATATCATAATAATAAGTAAATGAGGGGTAAAGAACATGATATTACTGCTTGTCTACACTATTCAAACATGACCCTTGTCAATCTATGCGTATTTTGACATATTTGTATAAACATTTTCAATTTTGGGGTTCCTGGGTGGCTCAGTCTGTTAAGTGTCTGACTTCATCATGATCTCACAGTTCTTGAGCTCAAGCCCCATATCGGGCTCTGTGCTGACAGCTCAGAGCCTGGAGCTTCTTTGGATTCTGTGTCTCCCTCTCTCTCTGCCCCTCCCCTGCTCACACTGTCTCTCTATCAAAAATAAATAAACATCTTAAAAAAATTAAATATTTTCAATTGTTGCCATTTATGAAAGGTGTGCTGTTTCTGTCCATTTATTTTCCAGATATTAGAAAGATTTCTTGGCCTTGTGCATCTGGATTTCAGAAGTGAATCTCTACTAGCATCTTTTACAAAACAGGTTACCACTATCAATTCCAAAGTAATATATACTTTTGTAAAGAAGATGGTCCCAATTGTAAGAAATAGTGCCAAAATCTGGAATATAGAGAATGGTGGGGGAATTGTTGCACAGTGGTCAGACCATAAGAGATTGTGCACAGTCCCACAATGGGCCATTGAGTTCTTCAAAGGTAAATAAAATATCATTTGAGTATGTTTTCCTGCTCAAATAATAACTCATGCTTTTTAGTGTCAAACTGCCTAAAGAGCTATGTTGTTTTCATATTTTCCAAAATTTGTGTTAATTAAACCAACATACTAAGGCCATTGTAAATCAAAGTTCTGCAGGGGTAAGGCTAAATTCTTAAATATTTCAGTAGTTATATAAATTAAAATGTATTTAATTTTAAAATTTACCTTAAATATTTAAAATTTAAATATTTAAATTTTACTGAGATGTATATTTAAAAATTTATGTGATCATCTGAAATTTAAAGAAAATAAATAAATGAATAAATAAATAAAGTTAGGGAGTATTTAAAATTTTATGTGATCATCTGAAATTTGAGATTGTAAATGAACAGGGAGAAATCTAACCATGAAAGATCCTCTTAGAAAGGAGTCCCAAAACTGTATCAATATATTCAGGTATAATATTAGAAGCTCTTCTTTAGAGAAAAGGAGATAGTAAGGATTGATTAAGCACATCAAAATTGAAGAGAGAAATTTTAAATTTACTGTGCTTTAGGTGAAAGCACATTGTTTATTCATTTTTGGTAGAAATCTTGGGAAGCTGTATGTGTGTGTGTGCGTGTGTGTGTAAGCACATACACACAAATACTAAAAGATTGTTCTGGGAATCTTTTGTCTAAGATGGATCTACTAAATAATCATCTAGTATACAACTATGAAAAATTACATGGCAGTTTTTAGTAAATGAAAAGTAAAATAATATAGTAGTAATATGATACTCTATGGGAGACAAAGCTGGTCATTAACTGTTGCTCCAGCAATTTCTATTTAACAAGCTCCATTAGTATTACGTTTCAGATTTCTCTCAGATGAGCAGAACAGACAAAAGCAATTCTTTCCATTTGTGTTCATTTTGACAGAGTGTACAAAATACAACTGCAGTTCTGTTAATCAATGAACACAGTAAAATTTGGGGCTTCTATTCCAAAGAGGGGAACATTTTTTTAATTTAATTTACTGTCAGTCATTCATTCTATGCACACTTACTGTGAACATATCTTGAGTCATCATGGCCTAGACATGAAGGTAGGACTGGCTTAAGGTAGATTTCTTGGATGCTAAGTGGTTATAAAGAGAATGTGTTTACAAATGCAGAGGAGTTATCAGAGGGTCAGATATTTATAAGCAGTGGGGGAAAAAAAGTCTTCCAAGCAGTGTTCAAATTGGACAGACTCCTTCTGAAAGCCAGACTTATATAGACTAAAAAAAAAATCTTTGTATTCAGTATTCAAACTGGAAATAGTCTTGTGATCACAAACTACAGATGTGTACAATCTCACTTTAAACCACTACCTTCACTTTGACTACTACAGCCTCTCTCTCTCCCTTCTCTGCCATCACCACCATGACAGAGGTATAACTAGTGAGGTATAGACGGGTGAGAATCAGAGCAGAAGAGAATCAGAGCCAAAGCAAACAGCCATAGCTGAACACAGAACAAACACCGAGAGAAGGAATTTCTCAGGTCTCGGGGAGTAGACATTTTTTAGAACATGTATCACAGGACTATGAAGCTTCTTGAATACCAGTATCTTCCCAGTATCTTGTGGATTGGAAAAATTAGGGATGAGAAAAGCCAGATACAAAAATAATGCCGAAGACTCTCCCCTTAACTAAATTCAGATGTTTGAATAATTGCACGTCAAAGGAACCAGTTCTGCAATTTCAGGAGAGAACAACGCATACAAAAAAAACTGCCATTTGACAAAAATGGACATGGAGGATAGAGATTGGGGGGTCTTGTTAAGCAATGGTATTAACTGACATGATCAGGAAAGAAATCTTGATGAAGGTAAAGAGTTCCCATTTCTCTGAGATTCCCATTTCTAGGAGAAAGAGGAAGGAAAATTGGTGAAGGAGAGAGAACAAAGCAATCAATAAGGAAAACGACCAGGATGGTGTGTCCCTGACACTAAGAGAGGCCGGGATAAAAGGATCATGTACTTTTTAGGATGGCAGGGGTCACTACTGGTCACTCACCCCCAACAAGTGGATCTTGTGAATACTCAAGACACAGACATTTTGAGAGGCTACGAGGGCTCGACATTTCTCAGTAACTTGAGTAACAAAACATCATATTTGTTTTCAGAAGATGAATGATTTAGTCACTGTAGTGTCTCCTAAATACATTTCTGAATATCCACAATAAATCATTCACCAAAAACAGCATATGTCCTTCTGAAGTACTCCTGAGTGCTGCTAACTGTGGACGGCATTACAAAGCCATGGAGTCATGAATTATGCTGCATTATATGTTCCAGAACCATCTTTTTGCATTCCATAGCTGTCTAAATATAACGTATTGCACCAGTGGGCAAACAATGATGTGAACCAAGATCAAACATGTAATGTTTTCCCTTCATTGTCTTGAACTACTTTTTAGATGTGCTGTAGGAAGAAGCTGAGTCCAGGCATCTGATAGATAGGACAGCTGAGCAGACCAGTCAGCAATTCTGGCATTATCATATTGCAGGTGCAGGAATGAAACTCAAACTTGAGAACAGTTGCCTTTGGGCCAGCAATGAACTTGACCTCATTTCAGATAGCAGCTTTTCCTTCTCACCCACAGCACAGCTGAAGTTTAGAATAGAATTCATTTAGCTCAGCTTTCAAAAACAAATTGATTCAAAGCCTACTTTCCTAAGGTCTTTTGAAGACAAAATACCATGAGTATTTCCTTTGTTGTTTAAAAGGTTTATGAAGAATTAATTACCTAGATTTTTCTTCAACAAGTGAAAATAATCTCTGTGTTTAAATATAACCTTTATTTCAAGGTACGTTTGTGAAATTTTAGAAGCGTTTGCTTGGATGTTATTTTCTTTTTATTCTGATAAGATGTAGTCCTTGAATTGTTCAGTTCAAAAATATGTCATCAGCAACTGCAATTATTTTTTACTGAGATGTATCTGGACATCTCCTCAAAATTAGAAGTAAAATGCATAAATATTAACTACGTATTTAAGAGATCTGAAAAAAATAGAAAGTCACTTAACTCTGGAGAATAACAACTGCAGAAAATCTATCTTTACGCCATCATAGAGTGAAGAAGTACTTGGTGAAGTATTTTATTAAACTGAAGATTTTACATCATTTACAGATAAAAATGATCATGCGAGTATAAGCTATGCAGTTTAAATGGATCCCAAAGTGTTTAAATGGAAATGGCAATGGGAAAACTGTGAAATACGACTTGAAAGGATGATCAATGGGCTTGGAGAAGACATGACATGGTCCCCATGATTCTTTGGGGTAAAGAAGTAACTTTGCATTCAAAAGCATTGGGACTACCCTCTGTCTTATACCTCTGACCTTTATTATACAGAGAACACTGGATTTGCAAGACAGGAGAGACACCAACATCTTGCTTTTTATTTTTAATGAATATGGCATTGCTTCCTTATATGATTGCTACAATCTATGTCCAGATATACCCACAGTGACTCTCTCTTTCCTAGAAACCCCCACTCCTGATTCACACTTTTTACCACCAAACATGATCATCTTACACTGGGCTTGATCATATTCTAAGTCTATATCATTACATGAGGAAATATTTTCTAGTCCCTAATTTGTACAAAGAATGGGGCAAGGATCACTAAGCATGGTCTCTGCTTCCAAAGATAAGGTCAACCAAAGAGAATATAACCTATGGACTATATATATATATATATATATATATAGTGTGTATATATATAGTTAAACCATTCAAAGGGACAACGAGATGAGGTAATGATTCTAGGATGTCATTTTGAAGAGCTTCTATGTGGGCTCTGAAGGACTGTATGGCACTGTCAACCAGGAATTGAAGTAGTAGCGAAGGTAAGACCTTTCCAAAAAGAGAAAACAGAATGATCAAATGCTCAAAAGCAGAAAAAAAAAAAAGAGTAGGAAATTCTGACAGTACATTGAAAGGAGAGGAACTTCTGCCCTGGCTATTCTGTTTATGATATCTTTTTCCTCACTCCACTCATTCATTAAGACTTAGCTCATAAATCATCTCCTCAAGAAGTCTCAGACAATAGACACCACCTGTCCAACTACATATTTCCATAATATACATTTCTGTCTTATGTTGAGCTGTATACTCTCACGACATAATTGATTTAGTAACTATATCATAAATCCTTAAAATGCAGAGTTTGTGGCTTCATCCTCTCTGTTTCTTGAAACCATAGTCCAGTGTCTGGTGCTTTGTAAACATCTGTGGAGCTAATGGATGACTGAATGCTCAAATACTTTATACTAAGATCCATATTAATATCCATCATCTCATGTAACTCCTAGAGCATTTTTTTTCAAGAGACAGATTTTATGTGTCATATTCAAAAATAGTTTTGTTCAAAACAAGTCTCTACTCTCAAAGATAAAGAATTTGTTCTACATCTACATCAAGCACTTGTATAAGCATAGTTCTAGACTCAATACAATAGCAGTAAAGTTAAAACACTTAACTTTAGGCTGAAAAATTTATTTTTAAGACATCATGCTCCATATTAAGACTGCATTAAAATCTTGTGTGTGTGTGTGTAAAATATTTGTTTATTTTTGAGAGAAAGAAAGAGAATATGTGGGAGAGGGACAGAGAGAGAGGAAGACACAGAATCCAAAGCAGGCTCCAGGCCCTGAGCTGTCAGTACAGAGCCCCACATGGGGCTCAAGCTCACGAACTGTGTAAAGGCCCTGAGCCAAAGTTGGATGGACACCTAACCAACTGAGCCACCCAGATGCCCCATGGCTGCATTCAATGTATCTATTCCCCCTTTGGGACTATGAATGTTGCAACCCCTATCCAGTACCATTTATAGGACTATGATAACAGTAACTGACATCAGGAAAAATGTGACAAAACTAAGGCACAATGTCTTGAGAATAACAATATTTGGAATTAAAGATGAATGTGTTGACAGCTAATTTCTTCTTTGAATAGGGTATACACTCCCTTCTGTTTCAATTCTAAAAAAAATAAAAATTTTATAACATCAATGCCTTATATTGCTAGCTATAAAGATTAGGGACTTTTTTTCCCTCTCTGGAGTTAAAGCAACATGAACTGCACTGATGACTCAGCTCCTAAATTTAAGTTTTAGAGGCACATGGTTGGCTCAGTTGGTTAAATATCTGACTTTGGCTCAGGTCATGATCATGCAGTTCATGAGTTGGAGCCCCACGTCGGGCTCTGTGCTGACAGCTCAGAGACTAGAACCTGTTTCAGATTCTGTGTCTCCTTCTCTCTCTGCCCCTCCTCCACTCATGCTCTGTGTCTGTCTGTCTCTCAAAAAATAAAATAAAACATAAAAAAAAAATAAATTTAAGTTTTAGTTTTAGGCTTTTTATTTTTAATCTTACCAATCTTGCTTTAATTTTTAATTATATGGTATTAGTATTTATTAACATACTTAATATTAAAGCATTTAAACAATGCAGCCATAGTGAATATCTCCTTTGATTACTACTTCATTCCAATTCAGTCCCTTCCCCAGATATAACCATTAACATCATTTTGCTGTATGTCCCCCAAGAATTTGTTGTTAATGCTTTAAATCCCTTCATAGTACCACATAGCTCACATGTGTTAGTATATTTTACATTAATGGTGTCACACTGTAGATATTATTCTGCCCTTGGTTGTTTTTTATTTAATGTCTTACAGCTCTTCTCATCAATACATATGTATCTATCTTCTGCTTTTACTTCCCTTTAGTATTCCATAATGTGGCTCTTCACAAAGCTATTTCCCTGTGATAGATATTCCCATCATTTTGATGAATGATAGATTAAATGGTATGTTTATTTATGCCAAATTACCCTCCAAAATCTTTATCAATTTTTAATCCCACTTGACAGTTTATGAAAGTATTCCATTAAAATATTAGTCAATTTTCTATTATAGCATTACAATCGTCTGCCTCACCTACTTTTATTTGTCCTTTAATTTTATATATTGTTGTATTTTCTTGTACCAAGTTTTAAAAATTTATGCAATTTAATGAATATTTTTCCATGTGCTCTGATATTTTGTAGCTTGTTTAAGAAGGTCTTACCTACTCCCAGACTCTATAGTCTCAGTGATTCCTTTTAACATTTTTATGATTTCACTCCATTTAAAATTTTTTGAAAACATAGGCAATTAATGATGTAATTATTTTTCTCAAAGGATAAACAGTTGCTACAACAAACATAATAACCTCTTCTTTCTGTTATAGTCTAAAATCATCATCTTAATTGAAAGTGAAAAAAGCACCTACATAATTTTGTCTTAAGTGGAGGAAATTATATAGAATATCCCTCATTGTAGCCACTCATGCTTTTAGGCTTGAGTGCTGTTTTGGGTGGTGTTTTGTTGCTTATGTACCTGTTGTTGTTGTTTTTTTTAACCTCTCAACAGACACCCACATCTCTTTTTCTTTCCTGAACTTCTTATATACAAGAATTTTTGTTTTGTTTGTTTTTTAACCTATATCGTTGGAAAAAAATTTACCTGATTGTTTTTAACTTACCCTAAGAAGTAACTAATAGGTTAAGACATTCTGACAATATTGTGAATATTCATCTGCCTGGCCTTAACCTTTTCTATTTTATTTTATGTGTTATGCTGATCAGTATCAGTCTCACAGAATTTTGCTGCAAAACTCACACCCATATTTTCTCTCTGTCCTAGGTTTCCCTCTCTCCACATAAGACAAAAATGAAAATACTCATGTGCTTTTACCAGTCTTCTCTTTTTTTGCAAATGTTCTAAATTCCACAGAGTTCCAGCAACCTCATTGTCATTGAAGTCTGGTATTTTATTTCCAGGTTGCTATGAAGATTATATTTGATAAAATGATAAATTAACACATGTTTCAGAATAATTTATTTTAAAATGAAATGTAAAACAAGGGCATCTGTGAGCCTCAATGGGTTAAGCCTCCAACTCCTGATTTCAGCTCATGTCACAATCACACAGTTGGAGAAACAGAGCCCTGCGTGGGGCTACACACTTACACTATGAAGCCTGCTTGGGATTCTCTCTCTCCATCTCTTTCTGCCCCTCCCTAGTGTCTGCATGCTCGCTCGCTCTCTCTAAAAAATAAATAAACATTAAAAAAATAAAATTAAATATAAAACAAATGCATTTAATGTTTTTTTTGGTACACTGTTACATATATCACATTTACTTTCCTTTTATCTTTTTACTCAAGCATGTCCTGTAGAAATTGTGCAGTACGTTTCTTCCCTCAGAACTTTTACTCTGTTTCTCTAACTTTCCCTTCCAACTGACATAACCAATGAGAAGTCTGAATAATCTGATTTTCATTTTTTAAAGAACATCTGTTAATTCCCACCAGAGTGGATTGGAGTTCATCTTTAATACTCAGTGCTCTGAAATTTCTTCCAAATATGTCTAGAGATGAATTAATTTCTTTCTTTCTTTCTTTCTTTCTTTCTTTCTTTCTTTCTTTCTTTCTTTCTTTCTTTCTTTCTTTCTTTCTCTCTTTCTTTCTTTCTTTCTTTTTCTTTCTTTCTTTCTTTCTTTTTTTAGCTTTTTAATGTTCTCTTTATTTCTGAGAGAGAGAGAGAGACACCGTGAGCTGGGGAGTGTCAGAGAAAGAGGGAGAGAGAGAATCCCAAGCAGGCTCCAGGCTCTGAGCCAGCAGTCAACGCAGAGCCCGATGCGGGGCTCGAACCCATGAACTGTGAGATCATGCCCTGAGTCGAAGTCGGATGCTTAACTGACTGAGCCACCCAGACGCCCCTAGGGATGAATATCTTTCAAATCCATTCTATTCAGTCTTTGGTAGAGCTTTTAAATCTAAGGATGCTGGCTTTATCAAAAGTTGGAGGAGTTTTACTATTTTTTAAATGTTCTTCCTTTCTAGTCCTTGATCATTTAAAGTACATTCTCTTTGATAAATACTGGTTCATCCAAATTATTCCGTGTCTCTTAAATTCTCTTTCATGTTTCTCATCTGAGCTAACTATTTTAGTTTACTGATTTATTCCTATCACTTTGTATGATCATTCCAGGCTATTCAATGTCCTGTTATTCCTAGTGTTCCCCCCATTCTAGCAGGTCCGTATATTTCAGGGATCAGTCTCTCAAAATGTGACACACTCTGCTATCAATAATTGATTCACTCCTCACAACATTGAGTCCTGCTGGAATTGCTGTGATTCCATTACCCTGCTTTCCTGTGAGAACAGAATGTATAGGCAGAGTAAAAATGGAATGTGAGATAATCATGCTCCCATTACATAAGTCATATTTTTTATTCTAATTTTAATCCTACTCAGCTTAACAGTGACCCTTTGATAATTCTAGAGGGTTGTGTGAATTTTTCAGAAATATGCAGAAAGCAAGTGTGTGAAAGAAAAGTGTCATGCAATTGCAAGTGCAGGTGACAGCAAGTGACAGAAATTGGAAAGAATATTTGATTGTACTTGAGCTAATGGTGATATTGATTTCATGCTCCAATGGACCCTAAAGGACAAGGTGGCATAATGGTATTTCATTTCCATTTAACATTATGGGTGTAATACAAGTCAAGGCACTTTTGCTTTTAAATGCCTTTTTTATAAGTAAGGTGAATTGAAGATATAGAAAAGGATCATATATAAATCACATTTCATTGAGGTGTATGAGTGCTTCTTCATAGAAATATCATATAAATTGGTTATCATTATTATTAAAAATACTTCACAGAATAACTTCTCAAACAACTTGAGCATATAAGAAAGGAGATGTGGACAAAAATAAATACATGCATGGGCATAAATTACAAAAGTATAATAAGCCTAGACATTGTGGAGCTCTTTACCTTTAACAACAATATGACTAAAATATTTATTTAGGCTATTAAGTTCTGGGTATGATAGAATGAGTGAGAACAAAAACGATCACTCTTCTCAAGGAGCTTGAGGTCTACAAATAGAGACAGACATTGTGCAAATAATCACACAGACCAGACAAAAAAAGGGCATAATTATAAACTGGCACTGAGTACAGCATTAAGAAGGAAAGGACCATTGCATCAAAGTTTTTATTTTTTAAATGTTTAATTATTTTTGAGAGAGAGTGCCCATGAGTGGGGAAGGGGCAGAGAGAGAAGAAGAGAGAGAACCCCAAGCAGGCTCCGTGCCATCAACACGGAGCTCCATACAGGGCTCAAACTCAGAACTGTGAGATCATAACCTGAGCTGAAATCAAGAGTCAGACAATTAACCATTTAAGTTCCCATGTGCCCCCAATAATAGTTTTTAACTCCAGAACCAGAATAGGCAGGGATATCAGAGCAAGCCTCCTTGTAGAAGTCACTTGAGCCAGTCTCAGAAAGAGGAGTAAGATACAAACAGGAAAGGGGAGGCTGGTGAGAACACTCAAGACTAAGTACAGAATGTGTAAAGGCTCCGTGGCAGGAAAAGTGGGAGGAAACCTTTAAGACTGGAGAGCAGTGAGACAGCAAGAGAAAGTGACACAAAAGGACACTGGCAGCTGGGCAAGAGTTCTGCAACATGAAGTACTTTGGACTTTTTCCTAGAACAATGAGGAAGAAGTGATTTCAATCAATCTGGGGAGGGGTGCGGCAGTATCATATTTGTCCAGAGGACAGAACAACACCTAGTCTGAAGAACAAAGGAGAGAGGGCATCAGACTAGATACTAGGAGACTCAACCAGGCGATATTGCAATGGTCTGGATGAGTGAAAATTGCAGCTTGAACTCAGGGGGCATGGGGAGAGAGAAGTAATTTAAAAATGTATTAAGGATGTAAAACTGTCAGAACTTGATAATGGAGTAACTGGGAAAAGCAAGAAGCCAGTATTGATAATTCCCAGGCTTTGGACCTGTGCACTTAGATTGCAGGTATTGAAATTCATCACCATGACAAGAAATGTTCAATTAGAAACAAGGATGGTGTGCCTGGGTGGCTCAGTCAGTTAGGCATCCGGCTTCGACTCAGGGCATGAATTCATGGGTTTATGGGCTTGAACCCCGCATCGGGCTCTGTGCTGGCAGCTAGCTCAGAGCCTGGAGTCTGCTTCAGATTCTGTGTCTCCCTCTCTCTCTGACCTTCCCCTGCTCATGCTGTCTCTTTCTCTCAGAAATAAATTAAAACATTTTTTTTTTAATTTTTAAAGAAAGAAACAGGGAAAAATGCTTTATCGTTGCCTTGTTATTTACTTTGGGAGAGATTATTTATAAGATGGGGAACTCAGTTTCAGGACATATTGCATTTGAGATAAGACTGCCACATCCCAGAGGAGTAGCAATTTTGAAGGTGCTTTGATTCATAGGTCTGGTGCTCAGAGCAGAGAATTGGTCTGGTTATGTACAATGATGAGTCATTGTTTCATGGATGATAAATAATAACAAAGAAAAGAATGGAATTCCCTTAGAGAAAGAGCTAACTGAAAAGAAAGAGAGCTCCTGAAAAAACTGTGTGTTCTCTGGGTCACTTACAATGACTCTTTTGAGAATGAGATGGCGTAACTTACAAAGTAGAGGAAAAACAGGAAAAGTGTGGTGTCATGGATGCTTATTGGAAGAAAATGTTTGGGGAATGGATGATCAACCAAAAGCTGATGAGAGGTCAAATTTCCATAGAAGACTGGAAAACATCCTTTAGATATAGAGACATCCAGATTATTAATATCTCTGACATGAGATGTTTTGATGGAATAATAAGGAGTATTTATATAAAAAATTAAAGAGTAGCTCAATGAGTAGCCAAGGCACACTTTACAGTAAATATTATTTCCTCCCGTTTAATTACCAAAAAACAAAGACTCAACTAGTTATAGCTCGGGGGTCCATAGCTAGTGTCTGAATCAATATTTGAATTCAGTCTTTCGCTCAACATACTCCACATGCAAACCTTCTGTACAAATAATAGAGATTGATTTTTAAAATTATGGAGAAAACGGACAAAATGGGGTACATTACCCATACTGTCATGTTAACCATGGATCATTCAGAGTAGAACAAAATCCATTTGTTAATATTTCTCTTGCCTGGTTCTCCATGTGTGTCTTATGCACCATCTCTCCATCTGGTTGGTTCCAGATAAGTCCTACCATTCCTCTACTGGTAAGCAGACAAAGGGAAATCAACTCTTTCAACCTGAAACCAAGTGAAACTTAAAGAGAACACCTGAGACACCTGCTTACTGGAGGAATTAGCAGAAACAACAACAAGATGGAAACAAGATACTAATCCTTTAGGAAAAGGAAATAATCATCTGGGAAAAAAAAAAACCTTAAAAAATAATATACCCCTTGTTTAGCAGGCCTCAGTTTACTCACGTTGAATATTTTGCAGTTGGCCAAATTTCAACCAATCTCCTTGCTGTAAACAGCATTTGTACAGATACCATCTACACCAGCTATATTCTCAGCATCATGATTCATATAGACAATCAAACATAAATGGAAATATCTAAGAATTATTTGTGCTTTTTGGCATCTCTAGAACAAGTATGGCTTACGGGAACTACTGTTTGCTGAATAAGTTAACTTTCAATATATATTCTAATAATACCATTATTGAAAAGAAAATCTGTACGTTCCATTTCAATAATAATATCTAAGGGTTGAACTGGATTTCATATTTGACAAAGTACTTTCATATACACTTTAGTTATGAGTAACATTTGTCCAGTAACTCACAATGCACTCTCACATTGTCTAATGTAAGCCTCCAAACAACTATGTGAAGTGGCTAATAATATCTCAATTTTGCTGATATAGAAATTGCGACTTGGAGATATTACATGACTTGTTGCTTTAACTCAGCCAGCAAGTATAAAATCAGGGACATAACTCATAACTCTTGACTTCAAGTTTAGTGCAATTTCCATATGCAATACCTGCCTAAGAGAATTCTTGTTTGTATCAATTATTTCATCAGATATGGCTTTATTTTTTCCCAATACTTTTCAAGATTTAGTTAAATGAAAGTAGACTTCTCATGTGTCTTATGTAGTTCCCCAAACACACGCAATTCACATATTTATTATTATATGCTACTACATTCACTTTATGCAGCAGATGTTGCTAATTTTACCAGCACCAAACATTTACCACTGCTCTTCCGTAGCTGTTCAGCATTCAGCTTGGAAAATGTCCTAGGTATATTCCATATGCATACTGATAGAAAAAAAACATACTAGAAAGCATTTACTATTCTATTTTTAATCCCAAATAGATGCATTCTTAGTTATTACTAATACTTAGAGTTAACAGATTTTACCTACCCATAAAATTCAAAGATTACACCAAACTTATTACAAATGAATTCAGACAGAAATAATTTAATTGTGGTATCAAATAATTTTAAAATAATATACTTGATAATATGCAAAGACCAGAAAGATCAGAAAAGATGTACACCACTAAATGAGTTTTTGAAGTCTAGAACTCTAATGCAACTTTGCAATGCAGAGAAGCAGCTCTTAAGAGCAGATTTAATCAAAGCCTGGTTTCTATAAAATTTCTGAGCTTCATTTTTAGCAATTTGGACAAGGCCATACAATGTGTCATTGAAAATATTCAAATGCCCCTAATAAACATGTTGAAAATGAAAAAAATTTTTGAAAGTAGAATATCACATAATATACAAGGTACAATCTTCATCATTCACAGGTTTATGGTTTTTTCTTTAAAATTAATTTCAAACATTCTTCCCACAAAGGAGATCATCTCATAATTTCTACCTATAAGCAGCACACTTTACTATAATAGGAGTAAATTAGACTGTGCTTCTCATAAAGAAATTTTAAGTACATTTTTGGGGGCAGAACAAAAGTTTTCATTTTATAAAATTAAAAGCATTTGTATCCAGAGATATTTATTCAATTTCAGTAAAGGACTGGGGTTAGTTAAAAAGGGAATTAATATTTATCAAGGGTCTACTATGAGCCAATAAATGTACTAGGCATATAAAATACAATATCCAGTAGGCAGAACTCTATTTCTGGTCTTTTATCAGCTTTTAGGCTGTGTCGCAATAAGCTTCAATATTACAAAAAATGAATTTACTAGATATCTTACTATGGATAACTTTAGAGGAATACTCAAGGATGATTTTCCTTTTACCATCTCTACCTGTCCAAACGAAACAGGCTTTACAGTTATATATACATCACTTGTGGAACTGTTTGGCACTTTATTAATTATTAACACTTTCTCATTGAATACTCAGTGACACCCCTGAGAAGTTTGTATTGGAGTCCCAATTTACAGATGAGGAAAATGAGGCTCAAATATAATAATCCTGCCATGGTTACTCATCAAATAAATTTACCCTGACAATGTGAACTCAGTATTCTTCACAATTTTCCCTTGTAAATACTATAGTGTACTGCCTGGTGCCAGAACTTAGCAGGTTCTAGAAGTAAACCATGAACTGGTCAGCCCCTGCGCCTATATATAAGCTCCTTTCTCCCTAATATTGAGAAACACAGTCCTAAGTCTGTAGTATATTTAGCTTGGATTTCCATCTCTCTCTCAAAACTGCATTGCAAAAGCTCTCTGTTTCTATCCTGCCAATTTTTAGACACACCAAAATCTTTTTTTTTTTAATTATCACCAATTTTCTAAATAGGGTAACAAAGTTTCATAAATCTAAAACATGCCAAGGAATATTCAGCAACTAGGATTGAAAATCCTGGGAGCCATGCTAGAAAACATATCTCTTCATTTATGTAATATTCTAGGCCCTGATTTAAATATTTACTGTTTACCCAGGGAAAAAAAAAGTATACTTCTATTTGACTTCTATTGTTAACTTCAGTGAATAACTGTTACCTTGTGTGCAAAATATTTGTCTTTGTCTATAGTTTGTATTCAATGTCATTCTCAATAATGCAGGAGAATGTGAGTATGAATATTTTCTCATATAGCCCAGTATATATATTTCCTATTTATCTCAAAATGGGTAAGATCAATTTAAGTGCAATTGTCTCTTTTTTCTTGAGCTGATTCAATGGTAAATGACAGAGATGCTTAGATCAGAATTACTTACTATCTGTGGTGGTTTGGTTGAAAGATCTGAAAAATGTAGTTTGTGTCTTCAGATGGCTCCAAAGCCAGGTGGGTTTCTATCACTCCTTGGAAACAATACAGCTCAAAGAAATTGTTGCAAAATAAAGATTCCACAAATGGCCTTAGGTCGAGAAGTATTAAAGGTACGTGGAAACATATAATAAATAAGAGAAAAAAAGTGTTTCAAGAAATTGTGGCACACAGACTCTGAGATGACCCCCATTTATCCCTGCTTCCTCATACCCACATTTTGTGCAGTCCCTTCCTGTCTTGTGTGAGTATGACCTGTGACTGTCTTCTAATCTATAGAATATAGCAGAGGTGAGAGGATGTCACTTTGGTGATTATGGTACATAAAATGCCCACATCCGTACTGCTGGAAATGCTCTCTCCTGCTGGCTGTGATAAAGTAAGTGGCCTTGCTGGGGAAGTCTACTAGTGGAGGTAAGGAGGAGGACCTCTGGTCAAAACTGGCTGGAAAATGAGGGCAGCCACTGACTGAGTGCCAACAAATAGCTGCGGCATCACTTTAAAAGTCTCCAAGGAACTGAATGAATTCTGTGAAGATCCACATTAGCTTGGAAGCATTCTCTCCCCAGGTGAACTTTGAGATTAAACGGTAGCCCATACCTTCACCACAGCTTTCAGATGAGATCCTGAACCAGCAAACTTACCAAAACCATGTCCAGACTCCTGACCTACAGACTGTCAGATAATAAATGTGTTTTGTTTTAATCCACTCATGTGTGGTAATTTGTTACATAGGTAGTTAAAATAAGGAATGAATATAGAGTGGAATAAAAACATTGACTTCACTGAGATCACCTATCAGGCCCACCCTTCTAGGCAACAGGTAGATCTTATCTCCTCTACCTTATAATTTATAGTTGAACTCACCAACGCTCCACAGACAATGGACATTCAACCTGTCAATCTGGCTTCTGAGCATAGTCTGGATATTTGAAATAAATTTCAATATTTTGTACCAGGAGTAGGTGACGGTATATGCCAAATATATTAAATAACTAGGCTCAAACAAAAAGAGTTATATTTTCTCCAAAAAACAATTTCAGCTATACACAATTCAGGGCTGGTTTCTGGGCTCCATTGTCAGTTGGCTCACAACCACTTAAAACATCCTCACATAGTCAAATATGACTGCTTAATCTCAAGGCAGCAAGTGGTAGAAATAAAGGGAGAAGGAGAATTATCCAGAGCCATAGATAGTTTTCTTTACATTTACTATGGCAAAACTCAGCTATGTAGCTACACCTAGCTGCCGGGAAGCTACAGAAATCTAGACTCTTAACAAGGCTCATTGTTACTCTAAATAATATTACAGTTTTATTACTAAGGTGGAAAAGGAGGTTGGAATTCTGGGAGCCAATTAGCACTTTCTACCATATAATTAAATTTCTACAATTATTAAATCTTGAAGAATGCTTTAACTATAAAATTAGGTGGCATAGATAAAAGTGTTCCTGAATTATATTTATAGTTATACAACCATAGTGTGAGATAATGATGAAGCAAGAAAAGTAGTAAGTGATACCATTTAATTTATGATAATTGTATTATAATAATTCATAACTGTACTCAAACCTCTGCTTCTAAGTTGTCAGATATGCAAAAACGCTATCCTAATGACAAATAAAATCAATACGAACCACCCAAGATTTATAGATGGGCTTCAAATAATGTGGTATGAGAAAAGTGAGATTATACGTTCAAAATAGAAGCATGGCCCTAATGTGTCATGTTTTAAATAAATCATCATTAATAACTGAGTCTGTTTCTTTACCAGTCTTCCTAATTTTGAACTTGTCAACTTTGGATAATCTCTATACATTCGACCAGAGTAGGATATCAACAACAAAAACAGAAAGAAAGGAAAAGTAACTGATAAGAATAAATTAGATATGACTGCTTTTTGAGGAGACCAAGCAAATGCAAGTTATTGAATAAATGGCCTGCCGTGAATACTGTATAGATTTCTGAGAGTTATTCTATCACTCTATCATGGTTATTCTACTGCTTTAGTTATTAATAATCTTAAAATGCAAATCTTTTTGTATATAGCAATTCTATTTCTAGACATTTATTTTTTTGGATAAAAAGTGTATTTTCATTGCTGCAGCATGCATACATAAAAATGTAAATAAGGCAGCTGTTCAGCTATTTGTAATTAATAAATACTTTATGGTACAGATATATAATAAGCAGTATTAAAAGATGAAGTGGAGGGGCACCTGGCTGGTTCAGTCAGTTAAGCAACGGACTTTGGCTCAGGTCATGACCTCACAGTTTGTGAGTTCGAGCCCCACATTGGGCTATGTACTGGCAATGCAGTATTCTCTCTCTCTCTCTCTTTCCATCCCTGTCTCTCTCTCTCTCTCTCTCTCTCAAAATAAATAAACTTTAAAAAAAGATAAGGTAGAAAATAAATTATGTTCAAAAATGTATCATTAGTTCAACAAATATTAATCAAGTGGTTCTCTATCAATCAATCAATCTCTCTCTCTCTTTCTCTCTCTCTCTCTCTCAAGTCCTTTCTCTTTAGGAAAGTCTCCCATCACTGAACTTAAAACACTCAGTGTCCAATATTTAAATATAACAACCTATAAACAGAAAGGGTGCTGCTAATGTCTGATCACCTTTCCAACATGTGTCATTTAGGATGAAGGAAATACTCATTAAGGAAGAGTTAGCAGTAAGTACAAAAATCTCTGCTTAGGGGCGCCTAGGTGGCTCAGTCAGTTGGGTGTCCAACTTCAACTCAGGTCATGATCTCACAGTTTGTGGGTTTTAGCCCCACATTGGGATCTGTGCTGACAGCTCAGAGCCTGCTTCAGATTCTGTGTCTCCCTCTCTCTCTACTCCTCCCATGCTCAGGCTCTGTCTGTGTCTCAAAAATAAATAAACATTTAAAAACAAATCTCTGCTTAAATATGTACCTCTAATCTAATCAGAAATTGTAATAAGTCCAAATACAAAAAATATCGGCTGTGGTATGAACAAACTTAACACAGTAACCTAATTTGTTTTGAGGCTAAGTAACATTAAGATGAAACCTTAAGCAATAGAAACTTGACACGAGAAGTTTCAAAGAAAGAATATTCTAGGCTAGGGAGACAACATGTGGTAAGGCCTCAGTCATGGAAGCCTTGGTTAGCATAGCATACATGCTCTGTGATCCCAATTCTGTAAAATTTGTAGAAAATTGGTAGAAAAAGGTCTGGAACATAACATCTTCCTTAGGGGATAGCTTTATAAAATTTCTGTTTGTTTTAAATTTGTCTTCAGTTTACATATATGGGTATTTGGATTGTGTTTCACTGAGTCTAAGTTACTCTTATAGTAAGAAAAAACACTTATTCAGGAATAAGAAAAAAATATTCAACATTAACATGGAGTCGATGCCGCCCTTTATGCTCTGACAGGGTTATGCTTCCTTCTGGAACAGCATTTATCAAACTATGTTAAAATAAACACTCTGTTCATCCAGTATCACTAGGAGAGAGTGAAGTCCCTGGGGACAGAAACCATTCATTTACCTGAGCCTGCCATATTTGCTGTCCACGGCCCATTCACTGCTAATCCTTGTTCCTGACAAATGCTTGTCCTTGAGATGTAGAAATCTAATAGGAGAATGATGACACGAGACCTTCAGTTTGAATCCCACATGCACTATTTACTAGATTTCTACATCTGTCTTCCAAGATGGACACATATTCCCACTGAGGCATTTCAAAGAAAGTACTGATTATTATATTATTATGATATCCTTATATTATTATAAGCATCCTAGAATTTTTTTTAATGTTTTATTTATTTCTAGGAGAGAGAGAGAGAGCGAGACAGCGTGAGCAGGGGAGGGTCAGAGAGAGAGGGAGTCACAGACTGAAACAGGCTCCAGGCTCTGAGCTGGCAGTCAGCACAGAGCCCGACGTGGGGCTTGAACCCACGAACCGCGAGATCATGACCTAAGCGAAAGTCGGACGCTTAACCGACCAAGCCACCCAGGCGCCCCATCCTAGAATTTTTATAGCATGGAAAATATTCAGCAGAAGAAGGAATAAAAGAAGAAAATAAGCACCATATGTAGAAAAAAACATATTCTGTGTACCAAATTCTATGTTAACAGAATTAGCTTCTATGTATTTTTAAAATTACAAACCCTTTAGGTATTAAATTTGGAAAGTTAGAATAAATTTATAAAGAAGAAAATTCAACTTATCTATAGTTGTATCATCAAGTTTCTAACAATATTTTAGTATACTGCCTTCTAATCTCTTGCGGCATAAAAGAGTGAGAACATAATTTAGAGAGAGATAGGAGAGAGTTGGTGGCAATGTTATGGAGCCACAACCTCTCTCCAGAATCCCCATCCATAAAGGGGAAGATAAGGACTAATACTAAATAAAATAGTCAATTATTAATTAATACTGAAAGAACTTGCCACTTCCAAATAAAAATTAACACAATGTGAATGAACAATTAACAAGAAATTTTGGTAGGAAAAAATATTAACAATTGTACCACCTCACTAATTATAAAAAAGTAAAATGTGCCATATATTTGGCTATTAAATAATAAAGACATTTAAATGAGAGGGTTCTGAATTGTCAAAGGTCCTGTTAGTAGTGGCAATTAGTAAATAAACAGTAAACGTTTATTGAGTAAATGAATGACCAAATGATGGAATGTAAACTGGCAATAATTTGTGGAAGGAATATTTGGTAATATGTCTCAAGAACTTAAATATGTCTCATACCCTTGGACCTAGCAATTCACTATTTCATACACATTTTAACTTAAAGATTTCACATATACATATGTATATATATATATGTAGAGAGACAGAGCTATATTAACATATGTATAAATAAATACACATAATTTATTCTGCATAACTACATTATATATAACTATATACAAAATATTTATTATATATAATTAAATGCATATAATTTATATAATATATGATTTATAAAATTACATCTATCATAAGTTACAATTATCAGTAAAATGCACTTGTATAAACACTGCTCAGATGAAGAAATTAAACATTACAAACATCATAGAACCTGCTTTCATATTCTTTCTCCCTTCCCAAATTTAAACACCATCCTGACTTCAAAAACCAAAAGTAGTCATCTCAGATGGTCACTAGAGGTGAAATTTAAATCTAATTTTGTCAGATGCTGCAATCCATGTTCTTTCCCATTGCTTCATCCCACTTCGTGTTGGGCTGTGTAAATTAAAAAAAAAAAAAAAAAGTTCATCACTACGGAACTTGTAAAACAAGTTTTACATTGTAAAATGGATATTTGGTACCAGGAATTGGATTTCTCATATTGTTAGTGAGTGATTACATAGATCAGTACTTCAATAGTATTGTTGAGTACTTCCTGGTCAGCCACTAGTCTGGATGCAGAAGAAGATACAAAGGTGAACAAGAAAGGCAGGACGTTGCCCCTGGAAACTTATATTTTCCTGGATACAGGGAGAAAATAAACACAAAACAAGTAAACAAAACCCATTGTGTGCTGAATGTCATAAAGGAAATCAACACAGTGATGTGATGAGAAGTAATGAGAAGAAACAAAGGAGTGGGGGATGGGCAAGGAGGCTAAGCATGCAAAGGAGCCCAGCATGTGCCAGGCCCTGATGAATCACTCTGTAGAAGGGCAAAGGCACTCAGTCAGGAAAATCCATCTGTGTTTTTTTTGTCAGAGAAAGTAGAACAGGGCAGCTGGGGCCCAACAAGAAAAGGGGAGAAGCTACAGAATACACTCAAGAGACAGGCAGACACTGGCTATGCGAATACTTCTCGGTCATGGGGAGATGTATGGATCTAATTCCATGGTTCTATTTAGCAATGTCTAAACTGATATAGGCTTTACAAGAGCAGTCTTACTGTTGAGTGGAGAATGAGCTATTGCTGAGTGAGAATGGAAGTGAGAAGCCCAGCAAGGAGCACGCTGTAATGGCTTAGGTAAGGGAAAACGATGGCAAGGATGAGGGTTGAGAGGGAAAGCTACATTTTGTAAGGAGAGCGAACAGCAAAGTGGATGAACTGCAGGGAGATGAAATGGGAAGAATTAAGGATGCCTTCAGGGGGTGGGGCCAGAGTGGCCAAATGCATCACTGTCAGGAGCCACACTGTCATCTAGTGACAGAGTTTACATCACTCAGGAGGCACTGCTACCATAGATTCAAGCTACAATTTTCCAATAAGACAGTCACTGAGGTTTCCCTATTGACAACATCACTCTTAATTCACATGAATGCCAATGTATTCTCTTAACTGAGAGTGGGGCCCAGGGGCTCAAAGCAGAAGGAAGACAGTTCCATACATTTGAATGCCATCCATTGTGTGTGGTGCACATGGATGAAAGAGAGAGAGAGGGAGAAAGAGAAAGAAGAAAGAGAAAAAGGAGGAGAGAAGGGATAGAGGGTAGAAAGGTAGGAGAGAGAAGAAAAGAGAGAGAGAAGGAGAGAGAGAACTATGGAGACAGTGTGTTTGCTGCAATGGGATGAATTAGTAGTAAACAGCTGGCCTAGAGGTATCAAACAAGATGATGTCAGTGGTTTGAAAGTTCTGAGCTTAATTTGGATGCAGCTTTATTGGATGCAGCTTTTATGTTTTTCATCTGAAATATGGTTTACAGAGGGCAGAAGCACAATTCGATCTCATCACAATATTGTGACTGATGCTTGAGGTCTTATTCTGAAGTTAGGAATAAGAGTTTATGGTTTAGATCTAAAGCACAGATTGATGGAAACTTCCATTTATATAGGAATTGAGAATTGAGACTGGAGACAGTCTTGTGTAAGA
Source organism: Hyaena hyaena (assembly GCF_003009895.1). NCBI lineage: Eukaryota > Metazoa > Chordata > Mammalia > Carnivora > Hyaenidae > Hyaena > Hyaena hyaena. Next base: position 576,251 of record NW_024081580.1, read on the forward strand.
AAGACTGTGATCATTTTATTTGTTTGTTTGTTTATGTTTCTTTATTTTGAGAGAGAAAGAGAGAGACGGCACAAGTGGGGGAGGGAGTGAGAGAGAATCCACACTCAGCTCAGCCTGATACAGGGCTTGATCTCACAACCATGAGATCATGATCTGAGCCATGTCAAGAATGGGACACTTAGCCACTCATGGTAAGTTTAATGATTTATTTTGAGAGAGAGAAAGTGAGTGCACATGCAAGCCAGAGGGGCAGAGAGAGAGAGAGAGAGAGACGCCCAAGCAGGTTCCATGCCATCAGAGTGAAGGTCCATGTGGGCTCGATCTCACAAACTGTGAACTGATGATCTGAGCTGAAAGCAAGAATCAGTCACTTAACTGACCCAGCCACCTAGTTGCCCCCCAAGATTGTGATCATTTTAAATTTTTTCAGAATTTTGGTATTTCAGAAGATCATGAGGCTGCTTGCTCAGAACATCTTGAGCATACAAGTATCTAACACAGTCAAAGTTTGGGGCATTAGGGAAATTGAAACAGAGGGAGTGGATAAGTGTTAATGAGAAGGTTTGTTCTCAATTGTACTCAAGTTGGATCCAAAATTGCAACATCTGCCAGAAAAGTATTCAAACCAAAGATTTCTCTGGAAATGAATAAAAAATTCAACTTAGCTCATTTTTTTTAATGTTTATTTTGCTTTTTGTGAGAGACAGAGACAGATCATAAGCAAGGGAGGGGCAGAGAGAGGGAGACAGAGAATCAGAAGCAGGCTCCAGACTCTGAGCTGTCAGCACAGAGCCTGACGTGGGGCTTAAACTCACGAATCATGAGATCATGACCTGAGCTGAGGTCGGATGTTCAACTGACTAAGCCATCCAGCTGCCCCAGAAAAAAACTCAATTTAATTTAAAATGATACACAAATTTAAGCATTAAAGACAACTTAGACATGGTTTAGACCTAGTATCTTTTTAGACATATGAACTTATATTAAGGTCTATTTTCACAGAGTAAGACATTAAGTCCATCTTGGTGCAAACAATTCTAGTTGGGTAACCTCTTTGATTATTTGAATCCCAATTTACCTGCTTCCTCAAGACACCAAAACTATCACTTGATTTTATCAGTTCAGCAAAACAATTCTTTTTTCTTGAATTTTTTAAATGCTTCACTAAGTGAAATTAGTCAATTTGCTAAATAAAGCATCTACCTGTACTTGCCCTGAGAAAGTCACAAATGCCAAAGATAGTATCACAAATAACTGGCAGTTTTTGCCCTTCCTCACCTCCAGGTCCAAAGCAATTATTAAAATTAATTAATTAATCAATTACTTTTTAAAAAGGAAAAGAACAGGAAAAAAGGCAGCTAAATAACAGATAACCTTAGAGTACCTGCAAGAAGTCAAACAGAAGTTCTTTGATAATGATTCATCAAAAAAGTAAAAGAGAACCTGAGCAGGTTTCTAAGAATGTTGATTTTCCTCTGATAGTCTTAAGGTTAAGCCTCATTCATTTGATGTGACAGAGAATGGCCAGTAATTATCCCAAACCTCACAATGCTGAAGTGAAAAGCCAATGTAATTAGCATTTTATCTGGCCATTTGGATTTTTATTACTCTAGAACAAGAGTTTGAAACAGCAAAGCATTCTTTTAAAAGTTAAAAATAAATACTTTTCTTCCTTCTCCATGCTATATCGGTAAATTGTTGTGTTTTTTTTTTTTTTTTGCTTTTAGTTTTATTTTCTAAGTTTATATCCTATATTCTATACTGTCATCTGTTCAAGCGAAAGGGTTTTTTTTTTCTTTTTATAACACAAAAGCAAGGGAAAATAAAACCATGTGAAAACAAATCCTACCCTAGATTTACTTTGGGCATGTTTTAGGTAAATTTCAAGGATTTCCCTGGTACAGAAACGGGCGATTTTTGGCCTACAATACAGAGCACAGCCTCTGAGAGGGGCACTATTTGATGCTATTGCAGGTGAGCCAGAGGGAGGCATCATTCAGTCTTTTTCTATACGTCTAACTCCAGTTCCCGCACTGGTGATACATCATCAGCACCAAGGCACTGCTTCTCAAATGAAACAACTTTTCTTAAGTTTCTCTACCAACATCCTCTCTCTGATCTCACTCCCTCCTATAGGCCAATCATCGCTTCCATATTGATGACGCAAAATACAGCTTTAGGTTACGTTTCACACACATTACCAGTTCTATTGACCCAATGCCTAAAAGACTTAGATATAAAATTGTACTAAAATTCAACATAAATTATGCTGAACTCACTGTATTACCCCAAACTCCCTATCATCTACCTCATCCTGGCATATCACGCGCTTTTCAGAATCTCGGCTGGATGTAGAATTCTTTGACCTGTTGGCTTAAGAAGCAGTTCTCCCCATGTTTTTGGAAATATATGCACCTTGTCTTTTGCAGCACACCTTTCTTCTTCCATGGTCCAGCCATGGAGTTCTAATCACAGCCCCCCTGTTCCTTCCATGTGAGTTAGCTTGAGGAAGAAGGGGGAGGGAATAAGATTAGTGTTGTGCCTGTGGCTGCCAAGGGAGGTGGGGCATCAGACCTGTACTCGGCACCCTACAATTTCTACATTCTTTTTTTTTTTTAATGTTTTACTTATTTCTGAAAAAGAGAGAGAGAGAGCGTGAGCCGGGGAGGGACAGAGAGAAGAGGGAGACACAGAATCCAAAACAAGCTCCAGGCTCTGAGCTGGCTATGAGCATAGAGCCTGACGTGGGGCTCAAACCCACAAACCGTGAGATCATGACCTGAGCCGAAGTTGGACGCTTAACCGACTGAGCCACCCAGGAGCCCCTACAGTTTCTACATTCCTATCAAGAACTTACAGGAAAATAAGAAGTGAGTTTATCATTTGGTGACTAGGTGGCACAGAAACTAGGAGGTATAATCCAGCCACTGAATGACAGGAGACATTGGCTCACAGAAGTCAGTATTCAGAAAAAAAATTATAAATAAAATGATACATAATCTGAAAAAGCATAATCTCAAGATGCAGATTTACAAGGTTAATTACATAAATATGGACCAAATGATCTATCTTAACATATACTCCTGGGGTATTAACTTGTTTACAGCTCAAAATGCTGAGATAGTAGAATGTTCATATCAAGAATGATAGTGGTCCCATTAAGTTATAAATTAATTAGTTCACTCTGGAGAATTATATCCTGGTATAGCACTATCCTTTCAAAGAGTACCTACAAATAAATGCAATCCCAAAGAAGATAATCTGAATGCTCAGAGATTTGAAAAAGGTATCAAAGTGACTGATCAAAATAATAATGTATGCTTATTCTGGAACTTAGGATAATACAGGGAAGACCTGTCCGACTTTTTCTTTTGAATTTTAATTTTTCAACATTTATTCATTTTTGAGAGACAGAGAGACAGAGCATGAGCAAGGAAGGAGCAGAGAGAGAGGAAGACACAGAATCTGAAGCAGGCTCCAGGCTGTGAGCTGTCAGTACAGAGACTAACGTAGGGCTCGAACCATGAACCATGAGATCATGACCTGCTTAACCAACTGAGCCACCAAAGCATCCCATTTTTTTGAATATTTTTAAAGATTGGCTGTATTTACCTAGAGGGCAAGAATGGAAATGGATATTACAGGATGGCCGTTTTGTCTCATTATCAGCTTGACATATTTAATATTTAAACGTTTTGAAAATAAAATGGGCTGCTTTGCAATGACTGAGCTTCCTGAGCAGGAAGTGTGAAGCTGATAATCACATGTGAGAAATGGTTTACATATGGTTCCTGGGTCTTATTTCTAAGTTCTCTACCATTTCTTAGGTGTCTGAAGCATGCACAAGAGCCATTCTAATCTCCATCCTTTCACTTTTAGTCATTGCATAGCTAGAATGCCATTATCCCAAGTCTATATAATTAGCCCCATTATTTTGGTAGCTTTACTTTCTATGGAGATTTTTCTCCATAGAGCATTTATAGAACACAGAGTAGATCTATCTGTTTTTGTGCTTAACAGCGGCGACCATCTTGGTAGCTATGGAACATCCACTGAAGTATATACGGGAATCAGGAGGCTACAGATAAAGTGTTAATCCTTCATTGCCTCCAAGTGTTCAAGGCTATGAGAACAAGCTGAATTTGAAATTCAGCCTTAAGTTCACAGCTCTGCCTCTAAAAATATTCTTACATTTATTAAACAAATATGTTTAAATACCTAATATTGTCAGACACAGCCAAACTTATACAAAGCTATAAGTTCTGTATGAAATTTCTTTGGTCTTCGTTGTAAGGGCATATTTTTTATTCTGGCTGCCTCTTGCTTTTTGGAATGTACATTGTATAAGGGATATTCATTTGCTGCCAAATGTCACCAATATTGATAAGGTCAGCTATTGCTTGCAAAATTCCTTCTTCTTTGCACTGAAGAACAATAGTGTAGAAGGTTATCTATCTCATCTAAACCCTTTCATGAGTAGTAAGGTTATAAAAACAATACAACTTTTAATAGATTTTAAAATATTTTTATGGTAGAGGTATTTTAAGAAGTTATTCATGGTGAGTATCTCTACCTACATGGTACTATGTTTCCAAGGACTGAATCTACAATTCAAGGAAACTATGAATCTTCTGTTTTCATCAATGTTGAGCACCCAAACTACATCAAAAATATATACAAGTCCACAAGATTGTACTATTTAGATTGAATATTTTCCTGAACTCTAATTCAGATCTTTCAAAACACACATACACACACACTCATATGTGTGTGTATCTGTGTGTGTGTGTGTGTGTGTGTATTACAGACACAGCTATAATGTCTTAACTTGGTCTCTTCTATAGAAATTAAACTATTGTTGGATCCAGTTCTCATATTTATATTTGTCTAAATATGTGTATAGTGGAAATAAATGGAGAATTCTAAAATGTAAACTGAGGTGATTCAGAGTTTATTACCACAAGAGAGTGAGTCCTATCACCTATGTTTGGTAGAGAGTCAAGGCAGACAGGCAGTAGGAATGGTTATAGTGAGGGAAAAAGAGGAAAACTTCTGGTATATCTGAAGGAAGTTGTTGGCAGAAGGGAGCTGGAAGCTTGACAACTACAAGCAAGGCCTCTTATGAGATTGGTCTGGGAACCCCATTTGGGCTTTCATTGTTTGGTCTTGAGTTGAAAGCAGGGAGGCAAAATAGGAAAGCTAGCTAGCGATCACTGACTAAGTCCAGTCTGTTTGGGCCTGATTTATACAGAGGTTGTGGTTTGGCCGCCAGGGCTAGTTGCTGCAAAGGTTAGGCGCCACAGAGAGCTCAATTTTCACATACGGTCTGGCCAGTGTCCATTTGAACAATTAGTCTCTTAGTGTTCTATCTAAAAGTCTTAAATTGTCAAGAATACTTTTTCTACTTAAGTACCGTAAAACATTTTCTATAAAGCGTAGTTGGGAGGCAATTCTTGTGAGTCTCTTGTGTTTCTGCACATCTTGCAAGCAGAGGTATGGATATTTTTTTCACTCCAGATTATTTTTCAAGGATGTTTGCCTATGAAATGGCCTTGGAACACAGAGATAGTAACTTTCTCTGGAAAGGAACACAGGTCTGTTTACAGTCCAGTATAACAAAGATAATACGTCCCTCTAGGAAAAAGTTTGGGTGGTTGCTTTATAAAACATTTGAGTAATCTAAATTTAAACTTCCTCAACAGTAATGCAAAAATCTCTGTGTGTGCAACATCCACTCAGGGCATTCCATATATCTTTGTGGGACATGGGAGCAGGAAAACAAAAGCAAACAACCTGCTTGCTATGTTGTAAAAGATAAAATCCTTTGTCTCTGACCCAAGAGTGTCGTGTATTCTCCAACATCCAAGAAGCTGTGGTAGGATAACTCATTATCTTAAAAGCAGGATAAAATCTCAAATCTTCTGTTCTTTATAAGTACTAGGTATTAACACCCAAAATAATCAATCAGGTAAGGGAACACTGTGTGTTCTTCTCTATGATTTGACAACATAACTAAGATTATAAGAGTAATGTACAAAAATGTAAAGGGCACCTTGGCAAACTCATGAAATTCAGATTGTCTTTGGTAAATGGAAACAATTTAATGCTTAAGGACACACAGGGCTAATGAAACAAGGGTTCTGATTGTAAATATCAAAATATATGTGTACTATTATTCCTCGGTGGTTCATATTTAAATTAGGTCAATCATCAAAATTATAAGAATGCAAAAGATTATAGAAAATGCTTAGATTTAATTTATGTTTAATACTCACTTCGTCATCTTTCTCCAAATTACATAAAAAATAATTGCAGCAAAGGTAGCAAACATTGCTACTTCATGATAAAATATCAGCACACCTGGCATATTGAAATCATTTACTTATAAGTTGCCAACATTTTCATCTCAATGAAAATAGATCTAACTAGAAAAATTTGTGTGCTTGAAATACATCTCAATAATCACCCTTGAGTTGGGAAAATAAATGATATTTTTCAAGACGTATTTGCTCAAGTAAGATAAGCCTTTAAATCCTGCTGGGTAGTTGGGGCATATATGACTACACAGCATTTTGTAGACTCTTACTGTGTACAGTGATGAGCCCTTCAGTAAGTCAGGTTACTATTTGTAAGGTGTTTGTTAGTCTAATGTTTGTTGTCTGAGAATTTTTAAATAAATTCTTCTAAGTTATCCAACTAAAAAATTGAGACTGCATCGATTATATACTTTCAAAAGAATAACCCAAGGCTTGGATTAGAAGATTTGGCTTCAGAAGTTACCATGTGCTGATAGACCACTGAGGCAAAGACGTTTCTAAATCTGCTGGAGCATTGCATTTTCTTTTTGAGAAATGAGGTCCATACACTTTAAATGTCAAGGCAAGCTACTTTTAAAACTAAAAGCTAAGTACATGAGGAATGAATAAATCAACTTGAAAGTGTTCACCACATACCATTTTTCCTTCCTTAGAGAATGTAATGTGTCCTCTGTGTGACAGGGATTATAATCTTCATTTTTGGGAACTGGGGACAACTTCAGGCAAACATACACCCTGAATGTAATTACACACCCAAAGGAAAAGTTTGCGAATGTATGGGAACCCATATGTCTTCTGGTTGTAACCAAGAAGACATGAGTGTCACCCCAAAACTCTTTCATACTCAAATGCATGAGTTAAGAGTTGTACTGTCATAACATTTCTCATGCAATTTAAATGAAATCTAGAATACAAAACTGAAAAGATGGAGAACTAAATTGTTTCCTGCTGCTCGGCAAAGAATTTTAATGGCTGATTCCCAAAGACCAATATTGGATATATCATCATGAACATTTTTAATATGAATCAGAGGAAGTCATCCATGTCTGATAATCTAATAAAAATACTTTGAGCACATCCAACATCCCTTGCTCTGCTTCACTCTTATCATACTACCTTCAGATTTGTTTTAGTCTTTTGAGTGACAAGGAGCTCTTTGCAGTAGAACAGCCCTAGTTCTTAAGCCAAGTGACCTACTAATGTGTCATTTTGTCTATTACTTTGCTGTGAGTTTATCTCCCAGAGTCTGAAAAACTAAAATCATAGAATTACTTTTCTCAACCTGAAAAACTGAGGACCAGGTCCTGGGCCACAGTGATCCCACACAATTAGTGGTGGGAGACTAGAGGTTCACCATCTCACCTGTTTCTCCTTATTGTCATAATTAACTTCCAAAAGAGGTTTTGTATAAAATATAGGACTTCATTTGAAACTCAGAAATAAAAGGGGGTTCCCAAGCTCCCATAAAAACCTTCAGCTTAAAAGATAACCCCTCCATCTGAATAGGAGTGACTGTAATCCCCAAATATATTTATAGGAGATTAATGATCTCTCAAGTCTCATTCCAGACCAGCTCCTATTCCAGGAGGTGAGGTGATTAGCAAAATCAACTAAAAAAGAATAGCTTTGGATGCAAATTCAAGAGCCAAGGAGTGTCTGATAGGCCATATCCTGGGAAAACCATTTAAAAAGAGGTGAAAAATCCTAGAAGCAGTGTTCAATTCCAGACAAAGGTTGGAGCAGAGATCCTATCATATGGCTAAGCAACTGAACTGTCCGGTCACCAGCATATGCACCTAGTCAGATGGCATATTCTCCATCACTTTACCAAATCAAATGGTTACCATGCAGTGGAATCCTAAATCCTGATCATTTTGATGGCATGTAAATTTACATTTTAGTCTTATTTTATTTCCCACTTCTTTAAGTTATCAAATCCACTTTATTTTTTTATTTCTTTATTTTTTTTTTACAAATAGTTTATTGTCAAATTAGTTTCCACATAACACTCAGTGCTCATCCCCACAAGTGTCCTCCTCCATGCCCATCCCCCCTCCCCCCACATCCATCAGTCCTCAGTTTTTGTCAGCATTCAAGAGTCTTTCATGGTTTGCCTCTCTCCCTTTCCCCCACCATTTTCCCCCTTCTTCTCCCCCTTGTTCCTCCGTCAAGTTCCTCCTAATCCTCCTATACAATTCCACTTTAAATCATACTTGCTGTTTGGAAAAAAGTTTCTTTTATGGCTAAGACCTTGTGTCTGGGGCTAGTAGTTTAATCTGCAAATATTAACATCCTCTTAATGGGCAGTAAAGATCAGATTGGAGGAGGAAGTACTCTCAGCAGTGACTCTTACTTGACCATTTAAGAAGATGGACATGGATCTTAGATGTATTGTGTTGGGAGCCATTCTGAACCCACTAGTCGAGAAAACTTGTGAGGTTAAGGCAAGTTTGCAAGGTCTCTTGTCGTCAGATGACAACCGATATCCACCCCTACTCAATTATTTCTGCTTGAGCTCTGACCCCCTAGGTACCTTGTTGATTGGTATAGGGAGTGACTTGTTTCCTTACTCTGGCCCTGGTCTGATGGTTGCACCTTGTGAAGGAAATTATTGTAGGAACTTCTTTTGAAATTATGGGAGCAGACATTGCATCTCTAGCAGGTCCTGTTTCCCTCCATACTTTCCCTTGAGCTATGAACAGGCTAATGACCCTTATTCATAAAAGTTTGACCTTTACGTGTACAATTCTGTTTCTACTGCTGCGTTAGTCCAAGGGGTTCATACAGCTCAACATGTAAATCAACTAACCAAAAATGTTTTTCATGCCCTAGCTATTCAAGAAATCATAGACAAAAAACTAGATACAAAGGTAAATGCACTCGAAGAGGCTATTCTATGTATTGGAAATGAGCTAAACTCTTTAAAGGTACGGTTGGCTCTCCAGTGCCATAAGGAATATAACTGGGCAATTAAGTCTTGCCCAGAGACAAAGAGCCTAACTTAGAGAGAAGGAACAGATAAGGGCAGAACATAAGTTACTACATATACCTTTGCTAACTGGTGATATACAGCAGCCCCTTCCCTAAGGCCCACATTCCACAAACACCTTCCCTTACATTGGCACACGGATAAGAGTATCTACAACTTAACCTATGACTTAATCTTAGCATTATTAAAATGTGTATGTTATCCTGTTTTTCACTAAGAACACCCTGTTATTTTTTTAGTTGTAAGATTTACTCAACCTCACTATAATTGGGGTAGTTCTGCAAGAATATTTCTGTAAAACCTGTTTCTGTACACTTTCCAAAGCATTTTATCACAGAGGAGTATCCAACGTAAAAAATCCATTTTCTGAGGCCATGTTATCATTTGACCTATAAATAAAAATACCAAAACCGACAGGACAGAGATGCCTGCCTAGTGATCAGAAAGAATGTTAGGGCTCTCTCACTCTCTCGCTGACACTGTCCATCCTTTAGTGACCCCTGAACCAGCTGGAGCTAGACTCCAGCAGCACTGTTACCAAGAAACATGTGCTTAAAGGCAGATGTAGAATCCATTAATAATACATAGAATTCAGGCAAGGCTTGGTTATCTTCAGAGAATCTCAGCAGGGGTTATATGAGGATGCTGTTAGGTAGGTAAAACAAATCCGAGGAGAATCTGGCCAAAGAAAATTTCAGGAAAGTGAAAGTGATTGACATTAAACTACTGCAGTTACCTCTTAGGGTAAATTAGTCTGGGGCTCAAGTTACAGAATTCCAGTATCCTAAAGGACTGGCCATATCTATGTAGGATCTCCACATTAAAGAAGTGAGATCTCCACATCATGAAGGGGATTCTAGGTAGATCGAAGCCTCAAGCTCATACATTGTTTACAAAATCCAGCCATGTCATTTAATTTGTTCTTACATATTACAGTCAGAGTAGTCAAACCAAAAATGGCCACACCTTTCCATATATCTGCTGCCCCATAACCAGTATTCATATTTATTTGTTTACCACCATTGACTGCCTCTCAGCCTCCTGCTTTTCTACCCAATGTGTAGTTTCTCTTGTCCATGATAGTTCTTGGATATGTTCACTCAGTGTTGATTTCCTGATTATTTTAGCTTCTAAGTTGGCAATACCAGCTTTGGCAGCCTGTTCTCTATGTTTGTTTTCTGATTCATACCCACTAGCTTTGCTTCATGGTGTTTAGTCTCAGGCCCAACATATTGCCACCACTCCTTAGGAGAATCTTATTCCATGTGTTGTCCTAGAGCACTAACAATCAGGATTTATCTTTATTCAGCTTTTTAGTTGAAAATATCGTTAATACATAATATAATATATAGTGAATAAAACAGAAACCAGGTTGCTAGATTTGGAATACAAGGGTAAATATAAATGAGTTAGTTATAATAGATATATAATAACATTTTCTAGACTCATGATCTGCATCTGCTTCCCTTCAGGATTCTTAATCCCTTGTATTCCTTATCCTCCTCTATATGTATTTTTGGAAGGCTCTGAAATGGAGACTGTTAAGTGCTCCATTTCATGGTTTTCATACTTGGCCATCAGGAACTGAAGTTCCTCCTGAGGAGTCTAGTGAGCAGTTCTCTGCCACGAAGCCATCTCAGCTGGGCTGGGCATTGTGGACACATCCACATTCCACCACTCCACCATCAGGGATGGTCACCTGTTTTCCTTGGCAGTCCTGCTTTTTATGGTGAGTACCGCAACTCTACTACATCAGCTTCTAGGCATTCAAGTGAGCATCTGGGAGGCAAAAGATGCAAGTATATTTCATGGCAAAACTGAGATAATGCATTTTCCCCACTGAGTTTTTAGCAGATCCCAACACAAGATTTTTTGTGTTGCAAGGTGTAGCATAACAGCAGTATTTTGTTATGCTTTGCTCTGTTTTTCACTTTTCCTCACAACCTTTTCCTTTCTTGGGACTTAAAGAGCTGGCCTGAGGACACATTTGGTTTACTGACACTGTATTGTGTCCAGATTGCATAGTCCCCTCAGGACAGTAAGAATTAGCTACAAACCTCAATGTGCTCCATCCTATAGAATGTGCTCAACAAGGCTGACTCACACTTTGGCTACGAATGCTCCATCTCTGAACTGGTGACTTGAGAAAGCAGGTGCCCAGTTCTTGGAACTCAGTTTACTTTGAGTTAACACAGAAAGACTAACTTGTTGGTAGGCTGCTGATTAGGGAGTAAGTAGATATTTTATTTTAAATTTTTTTAATGCTTATTTATTTTCGAGAGAGAAAGATAGAGCACGAACGGGGGAGGGGCAGAGAGAAAGGGAGACACAGAATCTGAAGCAGGCTCCAGTCTCTGAGCTGTCAGCACAGAGCCTGACGCGGGGCTTGAACTCATGAACTGTGAGATCATGACCTGAGCTACAGCTGAATGCTTAACTGAGCCACTCAGGCCCCCCAGTAGACATTTCTTAAATATCCCAAACTACAGAGGTTCTCAGTCCTAGCTATGCACCAGAATCACAGTTTAACAATTAAAGATGAGGCTCAGAGAGTTTACACAACTTGTGCAAAGTCAAGTAGAAAATAAATAATGGTCTGAGATGTGATTTAAAATGAGATTTATTCAAGCCCAAAGCTTACACTTTTTCTACAGTACTACACTACTTCCCTGTAAAAAGAAATATGCGCGCGCGCGCACACACACACACACACACACACACACACACACACACATTCTTACTAAGGAATTAATTTAGATCAAAGAAATATATAGAAGCAACCTTAAACTTGACTTGTCAGAATTCTTCTCCATATTGTGAACTGCATCATTTGAAATGTTTCCCAAGGGACATGATATCAAAATATCATCAGGGCATGTGAATGTCATATATTATATATTTATGAATGTGAATTATAAAAATAAAAGGTTGACCATGAAAATATAGACATGAATTTAGATAATTTATCATGAAAATGGCTTTTAAACTGATGGAAAGTTGCTCAGAATATAAAATTGCATACATAATACAGTTTGATCTTGTACTGCTGATTAAGTTAATTCCTTCTGATGGGCTGAGAGAAAATGTAAGCAGACAGACAGCTTTGTGACACAGAGCACATCATAAGAGTTTAACTGAATTTTTCACCTGATTTGAGCTGCATAAATTACTAGATCACTCAGTTTTCCCTTTGAAACTCTCCCATTGGGGATTGCACAGACTCCCAATTAACCCTAACAAGAGAGCCAAGCTACTGAAATGCATGTCTGGAATATGTTCACTGTTTTGTTACTTTAGTGCTTCGGGCTCTAACTGCTACTCAGTCCTGTACTTCCTTCTTCTTAGTAACAAAACTGAGGAATCCCTCTAGGTAACAACTTTCATAGCTATATAACTACATTTCCCAGTTTCCTTTGCAGCTGGAGGCAACTAATAAGTGGAAGTTGGCAGGTAGATTTGAGAGAATGTTCTTTTAGAAGCAGTCAGAGCTATCGGGTAGCTCCTCCTTTATTCCTGCTGGTTCTCTGAACTGCAGATATGATGACTAGAGCTCCGTCAACTGTTTTGGATCAGGAGGTGACCCGAAAGATGGAGGACCCATGCAAAGAATGGTAAAATAGGAAAAGAGGGAAAAAAAATTGGCCCTTTATTGAGTCACTGCATATCAGTCAAATTAGCTCAGCATTACATATTTCTAGTTTTCTTGTATGAGAAACAAACTGGTGGGGGCTGGGGGGAGGCGCAGGAAAGAAAATGAGAGAGCAAGAGAGAGAAACTTTTATCATATTGAAGCCAGTGTTATTTCTGGCCTGTGTTACTTGCAGCTGAATACAATTCTAAGCTGATACATTGTCCATTCTGACTACGGTCAAAGGGTACACAATGGGAAAAAAAGTCTTCTAAGAAGTGGCTATACTGATGTGTCTGGGATGTTGACTTCTCATTTTTAAGCTCTCATCTTTTATGTGTTCTAATTCTTCATTACTTGAAAGTTGGAACTATGTTGTTTAAGTAGGGCACTACATTGATTAAATAGGAAAAACTGACTTTGAGGTGATATTAACAGTCAGCACGGTATAAAAGAAAGGGCTTGGGATTTAGAATCAGTTGAGTCCTGAACTCAAATTGCAACTCTAACATTGATCAGCTGTATATCTCCTCTACAAGTCACTTGGTTTTCTCAGGGATAAAATAGGAACAATAAGTGCCATGGGATAATTAACATAATTCTATTAAGTATCATAATACTCAATAATGGCAGATATTATCTTTATTATTTCACTTCTATATCAAATCCTATCCAAAACTTAGAAATAAATGGCCATGGCTTCTGTAAAGTTCTCTAACATTATTATTAATCTTACTTAATCATCATTTTTACCAATCCAGAGCACTACTGCCAGTTATGTTTTATATGTATTTGTTGTTTTCTACAGATTCTAAATTCTATATACCTCAGATCACTACCTGAGGCCCTTCCAAACAGTGACCAGTCAAGGAGTATTCAAGGCCTCTGTTCTAACTATATCTGTTCTCAGAAATAGCAGGAAACATAGGCGGGGTCACAGGGGTTGATTGTAGCAATCAGAATTCGGTTCTTTCTTTACTGCTGACATTATATGTATTATAAGCCATGAACTAGCAGCATAAGCAGTAACAAAGGCCATTTTGGTAACTTATATCATGTGAATAGTCCTAGATTATTGTAGTCACACATTATACCTTATTCTCATTCTAAATCCAACTTATCTACACCTCTGCATTCATTTTTAGGACACCTCAGCATCTGTACAGAGGCTACTTCTATGTATACTCTGGGAGACACTGAGCCCTTTTATCGCCAGTGTCATGGGTTTCTTCATGGATATTTTAAGATGGCTTTTGGTATCATATTAGAAAACAGATAAATCCAATTTTAAATTGGTTGTGGGTGTCAGATTAAATTCAGGCTTAATTGCTAGCTACTAAACCAACTAAAAACAGTTTCAGATTGTCTTATTCAATAGTATGTGAAAATAACCCAGTAAGTAATTTCTAGTTAATGTCATTATAATTTTAGCATGACTTCAGCATTTGGAAATATAATCATGTAATTAATTTTAAGTATCTATTAGTACATATTAATCATCAATGAGGTGTGCTTTGAATGTTTATTTATTTTTGAAAGAGAGAGAGAGTGAAACAGAGGATCTGAAGCGGGCTCTGCAATAACAGCATAGAGCCTGATGCAGGGCTCCACCTCACAAACCATATCATTACTTGAACCAAAGTTACACGCTTAACCAACTGGGCCAACCAGGTGCCCCATCAATAAGGTATTTTTAAATAACATTCAAATCGATTTGTCTTAGAAGATATTCTTCCTGAAAGGTTATTAATGGTGCTATTGATAAATCTATGCCTTATATTAAGATATGGGTCCAAAGTACACTAGTCAAGTGGCATAATCACATTACACTTCATATTTAACATGTCCTCTCACTGCACACTATCACATTAAACAATTAGGCAAAAACATATACAATTATCTAAATAGGAAATAAATTTAGATACTTTATGATAACTCATGTATGAAATTTGCCTTACTTAGTTCAACTAATATACATTGAAATTATTCTATGTTCAGGAATTAAATAAGGTCTTGGGGATTCTAATATTATATATATAAATACACACACTACCTCCAGGATGCTCACAGTCTAATAAGGGATAATTGCATTGTAATGTAGAAAGTTCAGTTACATATACACATGCATGCACAACACACATACACACACAGTGCTGTGTGCAAACTGATAAAGGATGCTTACCTAGCTGCCAACTTTAAGGAAGGCTTTCTAGAGCAAATGACACTTAAGGAATCAAATTTAGACTGACTTTCAACATCTCACTAATTTGCTTTTTGCCCTCTATTTGCTCTTCAATTGATACAGTACTCTCCATCAAGGATAAGCAGACGTTTTCAAGGGAAGAGCAGCAATGTGAGTGCAAGCATCATTCCTATCCAACCCCTGCCAATTTCATCCCAAGTCATCATCAACAAAAGCTAAGGAAAGGACTGACAGAAAACAAATCAAGAAAGAATCATCTGAATTAAGGGTAAAAGCCAAAAAAAAGATGACACACACTTGCTACAAAAACTGAAGGATTTGCTCTAGGCAAAATGTATATGAGACTAAACAATTTTAAGACTCTAGGCAAAGCAGTTTATTTACCCAGAAGTTGTTGCAATGTAAGATGATTATGGAAGAGGTACTGGCAAAAGCAACAATAGCTCCCAAGATATTTTGAAAGCAACCCAAAGATTAGAGTGACTTATGGGAAAGAAAGATATCCACTGCACTTAGAATTTTTCTTTTTAGTAATCAAGTGAACAATTGTAAATCCACCGGCAACTGTGGCCAACTCCAAGTGGATTTATTGGGGGAAAAAAGATACATTTTTTATGGATTGATAAATTCTGTGAAACCTAAATACAAAATTTAGGGGAAGGTACAGAAATTTCCTGTTTACCCCTTGCCCCCATATATACATAGCGTTTCCTTATTATCAATATCCCCCTCCGGAAATGGTACAGTTGCACAGTTCATGAACCTATATTGATACATTATAACCATCCTAAGTCCATAGTTTACATTAAGGTTCACTCTTGGCATTGCATGTTCTATGGGTTTAGACAAATGTATAATGACATGTAACTATCATGATAGTATCATCCAGAGTATCTTTACTGCCCTAAAAATTCTATGTACTATGTACTTCACCTATACATCCCTCAACACCCACTCCCAACTCTACACCAAACTATTGACAATCGCTGCCTTTTTATTTTTAACCTACATCCCCAGTTGTGTCTTTTCTAGAGTGTTAGATAATTGGAATCATATAGTTTATAGCCTTTTCAGATTGGCTTCTTTCACCGTTCATGTCTTTTCATGCATGATAACTCATTTCTCTTTAGCCCTGAATAATATGCCATTGGCCAGATATACCCATTTAATTATCTATTTACCTTCTGAAAAATATCTTTAGTGCTTCCAAGTTTTGGCAGTTATAAAAAAAAAGCTACTCTAAATATTAATGTGTACAATTTTGCATGGAAATAAGGTTTTCAACTCCTTTGGGTAAATATGAAGGTGCATATTTGCTGCATCATATGGTAGGAGTATGTTTTGTTTTGTAAGAAATGATCAAACGGTCTTGCAAAATGGCTGCATCATCTTGTATTCCCAGCACCAATGAATGAGTTCCTGTAGCTCCCCATTGTCACCAGTGTTTGGTGTTGTGAGTGTTCTGGATTTTAGCCATTGTCATAGGTATATAGTGGTATCTCATTATTATTATTATTTAATTTGCATTTCCCTGATGACATTTGATATGGAGCATCTTTTCATATGCTTATTTTCCATCTGTGCATCTGCTTTAGTAAGGTGTCTGTTAAGGACTTTGGCCTATTTTTAAATTGAGTTGTTTGCTTTCTGACTCTTGGGTTTTGCAATGTCTTTGCATATTTTAGATGAGAGTCCTTTATCAGATATGTCTTTTGCAAATGTATTTTTTGGGTCTGTAGCTTGTCCTCTTACATTCACTTGACATTGTCTTTGATAGGGCAGAAGGTTTTTGTTGTTGTCGTTGTTTTGTTGTTTTGTTTTATTGTTTTTTAGTGTCATTCAGGGTGTCAATTACTTCTTTCATGGATTGTACCTTTGGCATTATACCTCATAGGACATCACCATACCCAACTTCATCTAGGTTTTCTCCTATGCTATCTTCTAGAAGTTTTATACTTTTGGATTTGACATTTTTTACTTTGGGTTAATTTTTGTGAAGGGTGTAATGTCTGTATCTAGCTTCATTCTTCTTGCATTTGGATGTCCAGTTGTTCCAGCACCATTTGTTAAAAAGATTATCTTTGCCCCATTGTATTGTCTTTACTACATTATCCAAACTCAATTGACTATTTATGAAGACATATTTCTGAGCTTTCTATTATGTTTTATTGACCTATTTGTCATTTCTTTTGTTCATACCACACTGTCTTGATTACTGTTGTTTTCTATTAAGAAAATAAATTGTGTAGTATCTGCCCCCCCCCAACTTTGTTCTTCAATATCGTGTGAGTTGTTTGGAGTCTTGGCCTCTCCGTATAAATTTTAGAATGATTTTTGTCAATGTCTACAATATAACTTATTGGGGTATTTTTTTGTTTGTTTGTTTTTTAATTGAAATTTCATTGACTCTTATTCAAGTTGGGAAGAATTGACATCTTAACAATATTGATGCCAATATTGTTGACATTGTTCCTACCCATAACCATGAAATAGCTCTCCATTTAATTTAACTTTGATTTCATTCAGTTTTGTAGTTTTCTGCATATAATTCTTATATACATTTTGTTAGATTTATATATAAATATTTCATTTGGGGGATCTAATGTAAATAAACTGTGATTTTAATTTCAAATTGCACTTGTTGACTGATAGTTTATAAAACAGTGAAGACCTTTTGTATATTAACACCGGATCCTACAAACTTGCTATAACTGCTATCAGTTATGGGACTTTGTCAGTTCTTCCAAATGTTCTACATTTTCTACAATTGATCATGTCTGTGAACAAAGATAATTTTATGTCTTCTCTCTCAACCTGTATATATTTTATTCCCTTTCCTTGTCTTACTGAGTTAGCTAGTACTTACAGTGTGATATCGAAAAGGAGTTATGACAGGGAACATTCTTGCTTTGTACCTGATTTAGTGGGTAAGCTTCAGCTTACTCATCACTGTCTATGATGTGAGTGGTGGGTTTTTGTAGTTATTCCATATCAGTTGCAGAAGTTCCCCTCTATCCCTAGTTTACTGACAGTTTGTATCATGAATGGCAGCTGAATTTTGCACTTTTTTTGGCATCTATTGGTAGAATCATATGATTTTTCTTTTTTTTTTAGCTTATTGAGGTGATGGATTGCATTAATCCATTTTGGAATGTTGATCCAGTCTTACCTACATGGAACAAATCCCACTTGGTCATAATATGTAAT
This sequence comes from Hyaena hyaena, assembly GCF_003009895.1. Classification (NCBI taxonomy): domain Eukaryota; kingdom Metazoa; phylum Chordata; class Mammalia; order Carnivora; family Hyaenidae; genus Hyaena; species Hyaena hyaena. Next base: position 594,595 of record NW_024081580.1, read on the forward strand.
TCATTTTGTACATTGTTGGATTCAATTTGCTTATATTTTGTGGAGGATTTTTGCATCTGTGTTCAGGAGAGAAACTGGTCATTTTCTTGTAATGCCTTTGGTTTTGGTAATAAGGTAATACTGGTCTGATAAATTAAGAAATACTTCTGTTATCTCTATTCTCTGAAAGATATATAGAGAATTGGTATAGTTTCTTTCTTACATGTTTGATGGAATTCACCAGGAAATACAACTGGGACCAGTGTTTTCTGTCCTGCGTTAGGAGGCTACCATTTATTGATTCAATTTCCTTAACAGATATAAGCTTACTCAGATCTTTAGTTCTCATAGTGTGAGATTTGGCAGGTTAAGGTTTTCAAGGACTTGGTCCATCCCCCCTAAAATTTGTGGGCATAGAGTTGTTCACAGTATTCCTTGATTGCCCTTTAAGGTCCTCTTTTCCCTATGGATCCAAAAAGAGTTGTTAATATTTCAGTTTGTTCAGCTTTTTATTTGTTGATAGGCTTCAGTGGTGAGTTCTAAGGTCCTTAAATGTGGAACCAGGAACCAGAAGGCCTACTCATCATTTTTTAAAAATTGAAATGGATGTTTTAAGCACTTTTTATGGGTTTTGTGTCTCTTATGTAAAATAACACAATTCTCTCCCTTTTTCAATGTTTCCAAAAAGAATTCATCCTTTTTTCCAGATTTCTGGTTTGGAAGATTCATTCATATTTTTTCTAGGAGATATTTGCTTTTCTGAAAAAATATTTTGACTTCATTCAGCTTTAAAGAAATGTTAACATTTCTACCAATTATATCTGTTCTGAAAATTTATATTCAGACAATATAATTTCTGTCAGAAATAAAAGTTTTAAAATGTATTAAGTATCAGAAAATTAATACAGCATACAAAATTAAATGAAAATGAATGATAATATTAAGGTCTAGTACATTAACAAAATTTCCTTGGAAGATAAAAATTAAACATCCATGGCACAAAAGAACTGCAAGTGTTATTTTTTAATTCACTGATTCTTTTTATTTATATTCTCTTTCAACCACTTTAATCCAAATAAGTTGTTTTAAAACAAATGATGCATTTCTAAAACAGCTACAGCAATAAGAATTCTATGGAATTGTGGCTTTTTTCATACTCAAGATTTTTGCTAAAACAAAAGGCTTCTTGCTTGTTATCATAAGTTAACCCTGAGGGGTCTCAGGTAGACGTCAACAAAGGGAAAATTGGGTGATATGGTAGTTTATGTATTTATGATTTTTTTTTTTAACCAGTGCTTATATTCCCTACTATACTTCATCTTAGCTGTTGGAAAGCCACTATCCTGTCTGCTTCTGTAGACATGAGAGTCTAACATAGTGTTTGAGATGAGGTAGGGGCTTGATATCTATTTTCAAATGAGTAGTCATTACACATTGATGGCGGCTTTTTCTTTATGTATGAGTATATTGTGTAGGAGTGTAAGTATCCCATTCAGTTCATATCTGCTTTCTGCAGCATAATGTTGCTTTCAGGTCTGGGAGAAGGAAGACAGAGAGAGAATGTAAAAGGAAATTATCTCAGCAGGATGTCTCCCTCCTGTTGATAAAAAGATTTAGTAAGGCTTAAAGGAGCTCTACACAACATCATCTAACAGTACCCCCTATTCTTTTGTCTTACACAATAGAGGACATTCCAAAAAGCCAGCATATATATGAATGCACTAGCTAATTTCATATTATTTGTAGAGTTACAACCAGGAGAGAAATGCAAGCCATCAAAATAATTTAAAGATTTCAACCCAAGTGTGGCGCTTTTTTCTCAAGCTCTAAAGACTACATGGGGAAAACTCCATTACCAAGTAAACAGATACATTTTTCTGAGCATAAATATTATATAAAACTCAACACTTGAAATAAGACTATGAATTGAATATGTTCATCTTGACCCAATAGAAAAATGGAGGCAAAGTTAAATGTTTCAGGTATTTATTTTGTTAAAATTTATTCAAATCAGACAACCATTTGGGAAAATCATGCTTAAAAAATCCCTTCTGCCAATTTTCTATTTCATTCATTATAATAAAAAATTAGAACTTCTGGGAAATAACAATGCAAATATACAGCTTCTTCAATGATTGAATCTAAGCTCAGGAAAAGAAAATGCACTTTTCACTTATAGAATCTAACTATAGATATAATCATTCATTGATATAAAGGAGACATTAGTGCTTAACTGCTTGAATTTGGGACATTAAGGGGTTTGGGCAAGCGTTTATGCTTATACATTTATGATTAGATTATTATGAAAGAGACTGCTTTTGAGGAATAAATTTGAGTTTTATGATCTGTTAGCAAGAGGTGTATCCCAGCTAATCTATATCAATGTTTCAAAGTCCCACAGCCATTCTGAATTCTACATGTCTAGTGTTAAACTTATTTTTATTTTATCCTTTTGCATATTTACTCTATCCTTATTTATATTATCTGCCTCTCAGGGAATGGCAACAACAATCATCCAGTTCCCCAAGCCAGAAATATGAGAGACATTTTATCATTCTTCTCTCTCAACCTGAAGATGAAATCTTTCAATGTGACCAGGTCATCTCCATCCTTCATCTCTCTCAAGCGTAGCCCAGTCTCTCCAGTCCTTCAGACAACACCTAAGTTTCAATATTCATCATTTTTTTCTAAATTTTTGTAATCGTCTCCTAACCAGTTTTCATAATTTCAGTCACAATCCTTTCTCACTGATTTTCCCTTGTACTTTTTTTTTAAATGAGGTCTTTTTTTTTAAATGCCAAGAACAAACCACTTTCCTGTTCAAATAAATTCATTACCTTCTATGACTTTCAGAATAAAACCAGACTCTTCCCCAGAATACACTGGGTCTTACGTGTCTTTCCTTAGATCACTAATTTTTCATCTCTCTTGAGTTCACACCTTCAGCCTTTCATCTCTTGAACCGAAACACAGCTGTTTCTCTTTCTGGATTAGACTTCTCCTCTCTGAAAATTTGGACAACTCAACATTCCTGAAGGATTGAACTAAATAATTTCCACTGGGTCACATACTTTAACTTCTTTCCTCCAAAATGCCCAACTTAACTGTTTAACTGTATTGTTATCTAAGTCTATTTTATTTTATTTTATTTTATTTTATTTTACTTATACACGTATTTTTTAAACATTTCAAAGGCAGATAAGTATATGTATCTCTTTGTTTTCTGATACTCTATTATGAGGCCTGGTACCTTCATTTCTTAAGTGAATTAAGCAGAATACTTTTTCACTCTGAAGAAAACTAGGATATGTCTCCTTTAACTTATATACCAGGGGCACCTGGGTGGCTCAGTTGGTTAAGCATCTGACTTCGGCTCAAGTCATGATCTCACAGTTTGTGGGTTTGAGCCCCATGTTGGGCTCTGTGCTGACCCCTTGGAGCCTAAAGCCTGTTTCAGATTCTCTGTTTGTCTCTCTTTCTGCCCCACCCCTGCTTGCATTTGTCTTTCTCCCTCTCAAAAATAAACATTTTTAAAAATTAAGAACATTTAAGTTACATACCAATACTCTGATGATTCAAAATGTAATATGAGTAAAAGACCCTATCCATAACTACTTTATTCTCCTTTTAATTTTCACCTCATGGAAACATAAAAATCTTTAACATATTTAATATATTTTAGAAAAAATGAATTATTCCTGATAATAAATACATATTTCCAGAGTATATTTGATTGGGAAAAAACATTTTTAAAAAATTTTAAGCCCATTTATTTTGAGAGAAACAGAGACGGCATGAGTGGAGGAGGGGCAGAGAGAGAGGGGAGACAGAATCGCAGTGTCAGTGTAGAGCTGGATACTGGGTCCAAACCCACAAAACCCTGAGGTCATGATAGTAACTAGACTTACTATAGTGACCATTTCAAATGTATACAAATATCACATCTGTGTGTTATACACCTGAAATGAACACAATATTGTATGCCAGTTATTCTTAAATAAAAATATAAAATAAAATACTTTGTTCCTTTGAGCAGTGAAAATTGTCACATTATCTGTCATATTTTCTTATCATAAAAATGTTATCTCTTAATCTTGAAAATTTTAAACACCGTCTAGAAAAGAAAGTGTTTCTTTGGGGCGCCTGGGTGGCTTAGTCGGTTAAGCGTCCGACTTTCGCTTAGGTCATGATCTCGCGGTTCGTGGGTTCAGGCCCCCGTGCTGACTGCCAGCTCAGAGCCCGGAGCCAATTTCACAGTCTGTATCTCCCTCTCTCTCTGACCCTCCCCTGCTCACGCTGTCTCTCTCTCTCTCCTAGAAATAAATAAAAAATATTAAAAAAAAAAAAAAAGAAAGTGTTTCTTTAAGTCTGTCAACATATATAGTTTGCTCTGGATGTTCTTATTTAGGCAAAAAACAAATTTTTGATAAAACAGTCAATATTTTCTAAGTTGTCTAATAGTTGTGTGTATACACACACACACACACACACACACACACACACAATGCTTTTTAATACTCAGGGGAAGTGGTGGGGGAAAAAAGGAAAGAGCATTGCTTCAACCTGTATTGTGCACCAGGCATTTTACATATATTTTATTTAGTCATAAATGTTTAGGAAATTGTGCCTATCATATTTAATATTAAATAATAAGATCTTTTTCCATTGACTCCTGAGAAGGAAACATTACTGATACCAGATTAAAGAAGTGAAATACCATTAACAAAAAAAGCAATTTAACAAATAGCATCAAGATTATGAAGTACTAAATTACAGATATTCATTGAAAATAGTCATTAAGGGGGCACCTAGGTGGCTCAGTCAATTGAGTGTCCAACTTTGGCACAGGTCAGAATCTCACAATTTGTGGATTCAAGACCCACATCTGGCTGTGTGCTAATAGCAGCCTGGATCCTGCTTTGGATTCTCTATTACCCTCTTTCTCTGTCCCTCCCCTGTGCACATGTGTGCGCTCGCGCTCTCTCTCTCTCTCTCAAAAGTAAACATAAAAAAAAGAGAAAATAGTCATTAAAAAATAAAATGTTTTTATATGTTCAAGCCTCTGTATAAAATACTATCATATAAAGGTTTATCCCATATGGTACCAATTCTGCTTATGTTTGTCATTCTGCCCAAAACAGCCAATCAGGTAACATTTGAATTTCTATCTTGGTCAAAAGATATGCTGTTGAGGGTATGTCCTTTCATTCTTATCATCTTCCTTCACTTATCTCTTCCTTCACTTTCTTGTTATCCTTTTAATATATAACCTTGTACTGAAATATTTCTTACTTTTTAAGTTATTCATTTCTATTTCATTTTTAGTCAGTAGAGGGTTGTAGAAAGTTTTCTTGCAGCATGAAGTTGAACTAGATACTTTTTCTTCTCTCACTAATAAGATAGCTGCATCTATATCCTGTACAATAATGGGAACCCAAAAGAGTGTCATTTTCTCTTATTTGGAGGGAAAAAACCTGAAAGTCAAATTGTCTTTGTTATTCTATAACAACTGAATAACAGAGCAAGTTCTGTAAAATTCTGATGCATTTCACACTTGATTTCTATGAAAAATACTTCAAAGATCAAACTGATAGGTAAGTGTATACATTTCATGTAAAATGAATACAGGAGTGCCCTGTAAGACGTTTGGTATTGGTTTAGCCAAATAGCCAAAGTCAATGTTTAATAGTTTTGTCTTGTTTTGTTTTGGTCGTCTACTGCCATAAAACAAGAAAACTGAAAAACTGGTAAAATATAAAAACTAACTTCAAGATAAATTTCTAATACTTTCATATTAAATAACTTTCTAAAATGATGATGTAAAATATTCGACTTACAAGAAACTAAAATAAGACTTTCATAAATATTTCACTTTTGAAACATACTTTTTAGTGGCTCAGTTTCTTAGCACTTAAATAACTTATAATAAATAAAACTTCTTTGATTTCTGTCAAAATGCCCAAATGCCTTGGGGTGATTTGTTGTAATAACTAGCAAAATACAATTGTGAAATTCTCTACTATAATCAAAAATAAATGTGAAAATAATATTGTCAAAAACAAAAATAAATTAATCCCTATGATAGCATAAATTCTGTTAACCATAATTATTATATTGTTTAAAACATTATATCTTTTAAAAATTATGTATCTTTTAAAAGAATTACATCTTTTAAAACACATCTTTTAAATTATATCTTTTAAAACAAACATGTTTATAAATTGTGGCAAACTTAATTGGAATTAAAATATGATTTAAACTATTGTGAGGCTCTCTACAATATTTGTTTTTCCTTTTCCTGTGCTTTATAATCAAATTATTTAAGTATGTTGCAATACTGATCTATATAGTGTTTACATAAACTGTCAAAGCCATGTTCTCCTTTGCTTCAATTCATTCACAAGTGTGAAAAATACATTTTTTTTCAAATAAAGTATTGAGAAACAAAATGATAGGATTAAAGTTGACTATGAGAATATATTAATATATTAAATTTCAAATACTAGTTTGGAAATAATTATGTCTAACCTGACGAAAATCAAGATATTCGCCTTTATAAAAAAAGATACCATTACTTCTAGCTCAGTAATAATATAAAAACAACAACAACAAAACAGAAAAACAGATAACACAGATGAATAAACATTATTCACCTATTATAGGTCAGAATAGCACCACTTGGAAGAGTAAACATCTAACTCTTTTTCTAATTTGGCCACAGAAGTACAATACTATTCATAAACTTTTAGAGGAAGATTTGCCAACATTAAAGTTATTAGTAAGAAAATACCCCAGGCCCCAAGAAATATATCATAGGTCACAAAGCCATACCCTAGGTTATAGGGACAGGGAAAAGAATACACAAAACCAGACTGGGCATGCAACAAAGTAGTTTTGTGAAACTGGAGCTGTGGCAATGGTGGTAGTATTACTCACTAGCTATAGCAAGATCCTGCTTGGAAACTTGAATGGAATAGAAATAGGAAACAACAAAAAAAGAGGTTAAATGCAAATGCAAATGCATTGAATTTCTAGGTATTGCAGAGCAATTGCTATAGTTGTTGAGGCTAGGTAAGTCAAGGTAGTAATAAAATCATATCATTTCATGCCTTCTTGCCTTTTATACTATAATAACTTGTCAAAGTGCCACTCATAGAGAACAACAGAAAAGGTGGAAGTTCTCTCTTGCTGCAGGATGGTGGCTCAGCATCAGAGCAAAACAAGCAATATTTTTCAACTCTAACCCACAGTAAGGAATCATTTAACGAATTACAAAGAGCCATCACCCACAGTCTGAACAGCACCAATCTAGGTACTTTCCCAATATCCAATTTCTTCTAATGGTCGTCATTCTGCTGAATCACTATCTTGAAACTCTGAAGTCCTCTTGAGTTTCTCATACTCCACTGACATTGACATTTGTGTCCAATCATTCTGATTGCATTGATTTTTGCCATTACAATCCAGTGTAAGAAACTCAGTATGGTTAAGATGTTATGGGAGATAATGAAGAATATATTAAAAGTTTTGCCAATGACAAGAGTATATTAATATATTATAATGGAATTGTAAGTGTTTAGGACAAATCTGTCCCTACAATTGAACCCTATCATGAAAAATGGGTGGAGCTACTTACAACTGTTTTCTAAAGAATAGAAATTCTTCATTTCTAGTTATGTAGTAAAGAATTTGGCTTAGCCGCAAGAGAAGTCTGACTTTTACCTTTGGCTCCTGGGTAGTTATCTATGTTATACCTGATAGAAATGTCTTTGTTTAGGTCAGAGGCGAACCACACAGGATCTAAGACTACCACATTTAGGTCTTAGGTTGAGGTGGCCCATACAGAAATACTAACCATGCAATTTGGAGTGGAGGCTTTCAGTTACACTGTATCAGTTACCTGAAAGCTGAGATGAATCATGTCTATGTAATGGAGTTTAATAAAAACTCTAGACACTAAAGCTTGGATCTGATTAGTAATATTCCATGTGAGTTGTCACACATCAATGTGACAGAGTATCCTGGCTCTATGGGAGAAGGCAAGAGAAGATTTGCATCTGGAACCTTCTCAGATTCTTCCCCATTCATCTCTTCCTTTGGCTGATTTTGATTTGTATTTTTTCCTGTAATAAATCATAATCGTGCATAAGCAGCTTTCAATGATTTCTAAGAGCTCCCTTAGTGAAATCATTGAAACTGAAGGTGGTTTGGGGAATCCCTAAGTTTGCAGTTGGTGTCAGAAGGGAAGACAGTCTTGGGAATTATGTCCTAAACCTTTGAATTTTGACTAATTCTGAGACAGCTTCTTCAAAAACCCAGCTGTTAGAATTCTACAGAAGTCAACTTCTTCCCTTGTTTATGAAAGTTGCTTTCAGAAGTTTGGTTAATAACAACAACAATGTCCTTCATTCTCAGAGAACAGTATACAAATAGAGATTTGTAAAATTTCAAGTTGATTAAATGTACCTGAACTCATGAGTGTGCCTTGTGAAAAATAGCACACCTGCTCAATTGTCTTCAGAGCTTTTCACATCAATTACTACTGAAAATATTAAAAGTATGAAAATGCTGTTAAAAGATTTAGGAATGAAAGCAGCAAAGGCCAAGAAAAGAGGAGAAACATTTAAAATTTGTCAATAACATGTCAAAGACTGTTAGTTGATTTACATGCATTTTTCCCATAATTCATTTAATTGCTTATAAGGAATTACTATTACCCTATTTGTGCATTTGAGAAATTCAGGATCTGAAATATTGAATGGCAAACTAGTTTCATATTGGCTAAATGGTGAAATTGGTAACTTACATTTTCTTTAATTTGAAAGACTAAGTCTTTAATACATTACTATCTGCCTACACTAGGCAACTATAAAACATCAGGGTATAGGAATTTTGAAATTACAGATACTATGGCTCCTCTATGTGACACTGATAAATCCTTCCAAAATCTACTTGCGTTCAGGCTCCTTTTTCTGTGGAAACAGGGCAAATTGTGTAAATAAAAAAGAAAATAACCAAAGAATATATGAAACAATGCTGTATAGCTACACAAACAAGCCAAAAATGCACTACCTCTTTTCAAAGTGTCATAACATACTTTATCAGATTTACTTTCATAAGATCCATGAGTATAAACCTAGATTTTTACTTTTGGCTTCAATTTTAGAACATGAGTAGAAGCAGATGCAACAAGAGCAGGGTGAATAGGACTTATTGGGCTATAAGAGATTCAACATAAAAAATGCCCTATTATTGGTGTGTCTGGGTGGTTCAGTCAGTTGAGCATCTGACTCTCGATTTTGGTTCAGGTCATGATCTCATGGCTTGGGAGATTGGGCCCCACATTGGCTCTGTGGGAGTCGGCTTAGGATTCTCTCTCTCTGGCCCCGTCCTGCCTGCATGCATGCACTCTCACTCAAAATAAATGAATAAACATTTTTTAAAAAAGTCCTCTTATTCTCATAGGGAGTGTTGACATCTAAACATCGGAGGAAAAAAATGCCTGGACTACTTCATTGCAATCCTTTCCCTATAAAACCTTTTCCCTATCCCAGGTCTTAATCCAGTTTAGAGTAACTGAGCTGGCACAAGACTTGCACTTGCAATGACAAAGCCCTTGATTTCTTCCTTGTTGATTGTAAGCTGACCTAGAAGGGAGAAAAGCATTGACTAATGTATCTGAAAATGTGTCTTTTACTAAGCTCGTATCTCACTTTCCATATCCACTCTACTTTGTGGTAAGTTAAAGTAACAATTACAGTTCTTGATATCTGTATTTGGCATCTGGATTCTCTTTTCCAAAGAAAAATTTCCACTCTACTATGATCTATCCCAAGAATGCAAAGCATCAAATAAAACATTTCAAACCCAAACAAAATTGCACTTATGCAAAGACCAAGGAGTCGGCCAAGGATGCAAATGTAGACCATCAAAGACACTTCTGATGCAATGATTTATTGATGTTAATAGGTCACAAAAATCAGGCTAATTATTAGGTCTGGCTTCAGACTCGAAGTTTCAAAATCCCTCAGGCAAAGAAATTGTTTTATTATCTTTATTTAAAGACTAGTTTAGGCTTTGCAAGCTTTATAAAGCAAATAATTCAGAAGAGGAGAATTCCTAGAGATGCCCTCAATATTGTAAAAATAAGAAATAACAGAATTTAAGAACTGGGAAAAACCTGAATGAATACTCAACCCAATTAATCTTATAAATGTAGATATAGAGGCCTAGAGAATTTAAATGATTTTTCTAGGATTTAGAACAAATTAGTGTAATGAAGACTGCTGGTTTCTTCACTTTGCATTCATAGCTCCAAGAAGTTTTCTTATTTAACAATTTCACTGAAAATAATCCAATACACTGATTCCATATGCAATGGCAGGATTCCTGGAAACTCAATTCCCATGACAAATTGTTTCTAGAAGGAAAAATGTTTCTAGAAGGAAAAAAAAGAAAGACTTCTTTTACTAAATCAGAGCATTCTAAAGTATCATGGAGAAGAGAGAACTTTCCCTAGTATGTCCTAACAAAGGAAAAGAAATATGTGATAAACCATTTAAGTTCAACTAGGGAGACTCAATGGGGTGGACAGGGAGTCCCTGAATAGAGATGATATATAAGAAGGCCATATGGATGAGTAATAACTGGTATCATTTTTGCTAATATTGCTACTCGCAGAACCAAAGACCTTGTTCTCAGAGCCCAATTGAGGAAAGGCCCATCCCAACCATCTTAGAACAAGTATAACTAAAGCATGAGTTCACCACCACTAATGCCAGAAGACACCAAAAAGCATTGACAAAACCCAACATCTATTCCTGATAAAAAAATTATCAGCAAATGAGAAATAGGAAGAAATTCTCTCAATCTGATAATGGGCATCTACGAGAAATGTATGAGAAGCTTTATAGTTAATGTTCTTCCTAACATTAGGAACAAGACAAGAATGTCCATTCTTTTTGTAATTAAAAAAATTTTTTAATCTTTATTTTTGAGAAAGAAAAAGAGAAAGTGTGAATGGGGGAACAACAGAGAGAAAGGGAGACACAGAATCTAAAGCAGGCTCCAGGCTCTGAGCTGTCAGCACAGAGCTCGATGTGGGGCTCAAACTCACAAACTATAAGATCATGAGTGAGTTGAGTTGTACACTTAACCTAATGAGCCACCCAGGTGCTCCAAGGATGTCCATTCTTATCACTACCCTTCAACAGTCTATTAGAGCATATAGCCATTATAATCAGTCAAGAAAATGAAATAAAATGAATCCAGTTTAAAAAGGAAGAAGTCTTTAGTCATAGACGACATGATTTTCTAGTAGAAAATCCAAAGGAATCTACATTTTTTAAAAAAAATATAATGCGATTATCTAGGCTTCAGAATACAATATCAATATACAAAAAACAAACCTTATTTCTTGAATAAAAAAACAATCACACTTAAAATATCATCACAATATAAAATAATTAGAGATAAACAAGCAAAAGATATACAAGACTCATACACTTAGCCCATAATGTTAAAAGGTTAATTAGATGGTTTCTCAAAGTTGTCCCTTTCAAGGTACTTAGACTATTCATGCCTCCTTTAGTTTCCTCGTATGTGAAATGAGGATAAAACCTCATTTTACAGTTGATATACCAGGGCTATAATGTTGACTCAATGAATTAAGACCAGAAGGCTCTTAAAGCAGTATCTAACACATAGTAAGTATTCCAACTAACAGCATTTAAATTTGAGAAGTTTTCGTCAAAGGGGGATAAGAATTAAAATCAATCTTCCATAAGTGGAGGGAAATGGAAAGGAAAATACAATTAATACCTTACTAAATTATTTTTACTTGCCCTAGATGTGGCATTTGTCTTATTGGTCATTCACTTCTGAAAACCATTCTTCGTGCTTTTCATTATACCACAGTGTTCTAATCTAACTCCCCTTCCATTCCTTTTTGGTCTCCTTTTTAGGTTTTAATTCCTTTAATTAGCTTTTTGTATGGTGATGTTTCCCAAGGCTCTATCTACTCCCCTCCCCTCACCATTCCTCTCTTTTCCTCTCTTCTAACTCTACTATGGACTGTTTGACTCATGTAGTACATTTCTGTTTAAAAACCTCTCTTCTGAGATACAGACTCATACATTCATCATCTTGTTGGATATCTCTACCTGAAATCTTGCCTCATTTCTCAGTCTATTTATTTCTCACCCTAGTTGACTCAACGATAAAACCCTCTGACAAAATTACCCATTCTCCCCATTGTTGATGTTCAACTCAAGTGATGAGGAATTCTTGAGAGAGGAGCTAGTGCTTAAACCAAAAAAAAAAAAAAAAAAAAAAAAAAAAATAAATGAGTTTGGTGGAAATACAGAAATGAGAACTAGATTAATNTTCTCACCCTAGTTGACTCAACGATAAAACCCTCTGACAAAATTACCCATTCTCCCCATTGTTGATGTTCAACTCAAGTGATGAGGAATTCTTGAAAAAAAAAAAAAAAAAAACAAAAAAAAAAAAAAAAAAAAAAAAAAAAATTATAAATGTGTTTGGTGGAAATACAGAAATGAGAACTAGATTAATTTATAAGATGGAGAAAGAAGAGTTACAGACATTAAACAACAGCTTGAAATCTTTAGGAAAATCTTTAGGAAAATGCAGATGCTATGCCTATATGTAGGAGATACTAAAGTAAAGAGAGAGAAGTTTGCTGATAATAGTTCAGTGAATAATTATATACAATGCGCAGCTACACAGAAAATGTGTTATAATGTTAAGTTATAAAAGGATCAAGGCACAAAAATAAATATACATTTAAGGCATTATAACGTCAACTATAATGTCAGATATTTACAAACAGCCGTGTAGAGACATTGCTTCCTGTGATGGAAGTAAATCAAAATATTCACAGTGATTAAAATGATGACATTTTAAATTATTTTTCTCATTTTGTGGAGTACTGTTTTTCCCAATATATATTAACATAAAAGATAAAACAAATATTTTTAAAGAATCTATTCACTCTTACAACTTTCCACCCTTATTCCTTTGTTTCTCCAATTTAATTAAGGCAATTCCTATACTATTCTCTCAACATGCAACTCTTCTACAGTTTTTCAACTTGGAATCTGCACCCATGGTCTGAAAATGTCTTATAATGTCTACAATAATAGCAACTGTGGTAGCAGTGCAAGTAATAAGTTAACATTTGCTAATTATTTATTCTGATACAAGCATGATGCTAAACCCTTTAAATCATTTCAAAAAAGTGGCGCCTGGGTGGCTCTGTTGGTTAACTCTCTGACTTCGGCTCTGGTCATGATCTCACAGTTCACGAGTTCAAGCGTCATATGGGGTTATGTGCTGACAGCTCGGTCTCTGTCTCTCAAAAATAAATAAACATTAAAAAATTAAAGAAAATAAATCATTTCAAAAATTTTTAAATGTTTATTTACTTTTGAAAGAGAGAGAGAGAGTGAATGGGGGAGGAGCAGAGAGAGAGGGAGACACAGAATCTGAAGCAGGCTCCAGGCTCTGAGCTGTCAGCACAGATCATGCCATGGGGCTTGAACTTGCAAACTGTGAGAACATGACCTGAATTGAAGTCAGTAGTCTAACTGACTGAGCCACCCAGGTGCACCCAAACTTTTTAAATAATTTCAACTAAACTTCAAAATAATATGAAGTGGGTATGATTATTTAAAGTATAGTTCATGATCTTAGAGGGAAAGCTCTCAGTTGTTCACTATTACGACATTAGCTGTGAGTTTTACTTATACGGCCTTTATTGTGTTGAGGTATGTTCTCTCTAGACATTTAATTAAGAGTTTTTATCATGAAGATATGTTGTACTTTGTCAAATGCTTTTTTCTGCATATATTGAGATGATCATATGGTTTTTACCTTTCTCTTGTTAATGTAATGTATGTTGATTGATTTGTAAATATTGAACCACGCTTGCATTCCTATAATAAATCTTCTACTTGATCATGGTGAATGATAGGTCTTAATGTATTGTTGAATTCAGTTTGCTAATATTTTGTTGAGAGTTTTTGCATCCATGTTTCTAATGGTCTATGTTTTCCTCTTTTTGTAGTGTCTTTATCTGGTTTTGGTATCAGGATAGTGTTGACCTCATAAAATAAATTTAGAAGCTTTCTTCTTTCTTCTATTTTTTTGGAATAGTTTGACAAGAATGGGTATTAATTCTTCTTTCAATGTTTGGTTGAATTCACCTGTGAAGCCATCTGGTCCTGAGCATTTTTAGTTGGGAGCTTTCTTATTATTGATTCAGTTTTGTTGGTAATGATCAGTCTGTTCAAATTTTCTATTTCTTCCTAAGTCAGTTTTTGTATGTTCTCCATTTCTAGAAATTTATCCACTTCTTCTAGGTTGTCCAGTTTCTTGTCATGTAATTTTTCATAATATTCTCTTATAATCTTTTTTATTTCTGAGGTATCAGTTGTTATTTCTTCTCCTTCATTTCTGATTTTGCTGAGCCCTCTCATATTTTTATGATAAATCTGGCTAAAGGTTTATCAATTTTGTTGATGTTTTCAAAGAACTAGCTTCTGGTTTCATTGATCTGTCCTATTGTGGGTTTTTTAAGTCTCTATTTCACTTATTTCTGCTCTAATTTTTATTATTCCCTTCCTTCTATTGGATGTGCACCTTGTGTGTTCAACTTTTAGCTCCTTTAGGTATGAAGTTGGGTCTTTTATTTGATATTTTTCTTGCTTCTTGACATTATTGCTATAATCTTCCCTCTGAGAACAGTTTTCTCTGCATCCCAAAGATTTGGAGCATTGTGTTTTCACTTTCATTTGTCTCTGTGTATGCCCACTCTTACCACTTTTAATCAACATACCACTGGAAATCCTAGTCTCAGCAATTAGAAAGGGAAAAGGAGCATCCAAATTAGTAAGGAAGAAGTAAAACTTTCACTATTTGCATATGACATGATATTATACATGGAAACCCTAAAGATTACACACACACACACACACACACACACACACACTATTAGAATTGACAAATCCAGTAAAGTCACGGGACATAAAATTAATATGTAGAAACATGTTGTATTTTTTACACTAATAGTAAATTATCAGAAAAAGAAGTTAAGAAAACAATCCCATTTCCAATAGCACCAAAATAATAAAATAACTAGGAATTAACTAAGAAAGTGAAACATCTGTATCTGAAAACTACATAAAACATTGATGAAAAAAATCAAGGATGACATAAACAAATAGGAAGATAAACCATACTCATGGATTAGAAGAACAAGTGCTGCTAAAACAATAGCCAAATTATGCAAAGAGCCCAAGTGTCCATCGACTGATGAATGGATAAAGATGTGGTGTGTGTGTCTGTGTGTGTGTGTGTGTGTGTGATGAAATATTGCTCAGTCTTCAAAAAGAATGGAATCTTGCCATTTGCAACAACATGGATGGAACTAGAGTGCATTATGCTAAGTGAAATAAGTCAGAGAAAGACAAATATCATATGATTTCACTCATATGTGGAATTTAAGAAACACAACAGATAAATATAGGAGAAGGGAAGGGAAAATAAGATAAAAACAGAGGGAAGCAAACCGTAAGAGACTATTAAAGACAGAAAACAAACTGATGGTTGCTGGAGGGGAAGTGGGTAGCAAGATGGACTAAATGGGTGATGGGCATTAAGGAAGGCACTTGTTGGGATGATCACTGGGTTCTACTCCTGAAACCACTACTACACTGTAACTGCACACTAACTTGAATTTAAATAAATAAAAATTTTTAAATGGAAAATAAATATCTATACTACCAAAGAAATCTACAGATTTAATGAAATCTCTATCAAAATACCAACACTTTTCAAAGAACTAAAATTAATAACCCTAAAATATGTATGGAAACACAAAGAACTCCAAATAGCAAAAACAACTTGAAAAAGAAGATCAAAACTAGGCTTATCACATTTCAAGATTTCAAGATACACTACAAAACTGTAATAATTAAAACAATATGATACTGATAGAAAAAATAGAAACAGAGATCAATGGAACAGAATACTGAGTGCAGATACAAGTTCACAATTTTATGGTCAATTAATCTACAACAAAGGAGGCAAGAATATCCAATATGAAAAAGACACTCTCTTCAACAAATGGTGATGTGAAAATTGGACAGCTGCGTGGAAAGTGGTCCACTTTTTTACACTATACGCAGAAATACTCAAAATGGATTAAAGACCTAAATGTGAGACTCAACCATAAAACTCCTAGAGTAAAACATACAAAGTAGTCTCTTTGAGATCAGCCATAGAAACCTTTTTCTAGACATGCCTCCTCTAGCCAGAGAAACAAAAGCAAAATTAAAGTATTGACACTACACCAAAATAAAAAGCTTCTTCACGGTGACAGGAACTGTCAACAACAACAAAATGCAACCTACTGAATGGGAGAAGATATTTGCAAATGACACATCTGATAAAGGATTGATAATCAAATATCTAAAGTAGTTATACAAAAATGTAAAGAACTTATATAACTCAGCACCAAAAAAAAATCCAATTAAAATGAGCAGAGGACAGGGGTTCCTGGGTGGCTCTGTTTTTCAAGCCTTTGACTTTGGCTCAGGTCATGACCTCAAGCTTTGTGAGTTGGATGCCCAAATCAGGCTCCCTGCTAGCAGTGCAGAGCCTGCTTGAGATTCTTGCTCTCTCCTCTCTCTCTACCTCTCCCCTGCTCATGCTCTCTCTCAAAAAATAAACTTTTTTAAAAGATGGGCAAAGGACATCTTCCAAAAGAGACATATAGGTGACCAACAGATACATGAAAAGATGTTCAATATCACTTATCATCAGGGAAATGTAAATCAAAACCACAATGAGACATCACCTCACACTCAAAATAGCTAAAATAAGAAAAGACAAGAAACAGTAACTGTTGACAAAGATGTGGAGAAAAAGAAACCCTTGTGCACTCTTGGTGGGAATGCACTGCTGCAGCCAGTGTGGCCAACACTGTGGAGTTTCTTTACAAAGTTAAACAAAGAATAGGGGCACCTAGGTGGCTCAGCTGGTTAAGCATCTGACTCTTGGTATTGGCTCAGGTCATGATCTCATGGTACTTGGGTTCAAACCCCACATTAGGCTCCATGCTGACAGCATGGAGTCTGCTTGGGATTCTCTCTCTCTCAATCTCTCTCTACCCCTCCATCCTGCTCTCTCTCTCACTCTCTCACTCAAAATAAATAAACAAACTTAAAAAAAAAGAATTATCACATGATCCAGTAATTCCACTACTGGATATTTACCTAAAGTAAATGAAAACACCAATTCAAAATGATATATGAAACCCTATGTTTATTAAAGCCCAATTTCAATAGCCATGATATGGAAGCAACCCATTTCTCTACTGATAAATGAATAGGTAAAGAAGACAGTGTCTGTGTATGTATAAATGGAATATTACCCAGTCATTAAAAAATGAAATCTTGCCATTTGCAACAACATGGATTGACCTGTAGGGTATAATCCTAAGTGAAATAAGTCAGTCAGAGAAAGAACAATAGTATATGATTTCACTCATATGTAGAATTGAAGAAACAAATGAACCAAGGGGGAAAAAAGAAACAAATCAAAAAACACACTTAGAGAGAATTGGTGGTTACCAGAAGGGAGGTGGATGAAGAGACAGTTGAAATAAAGAAGAATAAGAATAGACATATCCTGAAGAGCACTAATAAATGCACAGAATTGTTGAATCACTATATTGTACACCTGAAACTAATAAACAGTGTGTTAATTATACTTGAATTTAAAAAATACATAAAGTCCAACTCTTCTCCTACCCCAGATTTTTTTTCTTTTAATAGTTTACATTAAAAATATCATCCAGTGTACATATTATTATACACACTACTGGAAAGTATGGCTACTTGAGGTAGGATATGAGTTCTACATTATAAAATATGGAGTTATTCCTTCCCTGCAACCCACCTGTCTTATTTCATTATCTCCTTCCCTCATTTCTCATTTGCTCTCTCTTCTAGCTTTTTCTACCAGTTGTCACCATTTAGGCATGTTTATTAATATAATTATTAATATAAACTTAAGAGAAAATGCTCAATAATGCCCAATTATATGTTAGAGAAACAAAAATTTCATGTGTAGGGTATGCAAATGTAGCATGTGTATAATTCAGATAGTATTTTCCTGGACTGTAAAACATAACCACATAAATTATATAATACATTGAGTTCACCTATTTGTTATTTTTTGTGGAAAAGAAAAGCCTCACAGATGATAATAAAGACACTTGGGTTTAGACTCCATGATTTCCTTTGCATGAAATCATATTTAGTTAAGAGTATGAAACCACTGGATTTGGAAATAGCATTTTCAGATTCCTTTGAAGGACTGCCAAAACGGTTTCAGTGAAATGCAATTAAGAATGATGTTTGGGGTGCCTGGGTGGCTCAGTCGGTTGAGAATCCGACTTCAGCTCAGGTCATGATATCAGGCTCATGGGTTTGAGCCCTGCATCAGGCTCTGTGCTGACGGCTCAGAGCCTGGAGCCTGCTTCAGATTCTGTGTCTCCCTCTCTCTCTGACTCTCTCCTGCTCACACTGCCTCTTTCTCTCTCTCTCTCAGAAATAAATAAAAAACATTAAAAATTTAAAAAAAAGAATGATGTTTGATTTCAATTCTATTTCAAACTTGACCCTGTATGAGAAAATAATGGAATCAACAAATGAGCAACTGCTGTCAAATGATCTACCAACCAATCATAGCCTGTAGACACTAAATTGTGATAAGTTCAGCTAAAAGCACTGAGTCATGACTATTACTAGAAGGGAAAAGAAAACAAAATGAGATCAAAATCTTGATGACTACACAACATGTAAGGGTAATACATTATATAGAAAACACTAATGATGTATGTAATGACCTTAGAGAACTATAAGACAATTAATGGTAAAAATGAGTAACTTGTGTGCATAGTTTTCCAAAGAATTTGTACAAGCACATGCTTAACTTTCAATTCGAATAACTTAAATTGAAAGAAAGTATATAACATTAATCTTTAGAAATATATATATAGTTAAGTAGGAATTTTATACATTCTGGAATATGGGTTGTCTGCACATAAAACCAGAGTCAGAGGGAGTTATTAAAAACTGAGCACTGTCTAGATAAATAAAACTTCATATCTGTAAGTTGTGAATGTTTGTCTGTGAAAAGCTGCTGTGTTTAATGCTATCACCCGCCCAAAAAAAAACCCTGTACATTTTCAGAGTAAAGCATTTCAGTGTGACTTTTGACATCTTTGAAGAAAGGATCAATATTCATAGCTGTTTCAACAATAGTGTTTGTAGCCAAAATCAAAAAGAACAATAGAAGAGACTTAGTGGCAAATAATATAAGCAACAATTTTTAGTGTCCGTCAAAGAGTTGGAATGGGGTTGTGATGACTGGACATTGTACCCAATTTATAAAGGGCTTATGTGGGAATTGAATTACAAGCTAAGAATGAATATGTAGACTTTCTAGGTATCTACAGACAGCTGGGATTTGTTAATCACATGAAACTAAAGACACTTATTCTTTTTTTTTTAATCTGTCAATTGGTTTCTAACAACCTTCTATAACATAGTTTTTATCAACACAAAATAATTTAAAGAATTATTATAATGCTTGCATGAAAAGTTTTAGACTTAGAGGTTAAACTTGGCCAAAAACATTAAATATAGATAATTTTAATATTTTTAAATTTTATTTTTCTATCTTTTGGTTCATCTTATGATTGAAAATGTAGATTAAGGCATTGGATGACTGATCTGTTCAAAAATTATAAATAATTTTATTTAATTTTGGGAGGAAACCTAAAACCATGTACAGAAAAACAATGACAATGTTACATGATACAGCTCATTTAAAGTATGTATTTTCATGTTGCACCTCCATGGCATTAGAAAAAAGTCTTTTTATGCCAGCCTATGCACCTTATTTTAGTGTAAGTCACATAAAAAAGAATATTAAGAAAATATATATGATGCTTAAATATAATCCTAATAATTAGCATAGTTTCTGTGTATTAATGTGGGAATTACTCCAGCTTCAATATTCTCTGACAATGATAAAATGTTTTGATAATTAATGTATGGTTATCACCCTCTTCTATAGTTTAATACATTGTATGTTGAAATTTAAGAGTTATCTCTTCTTTCAATCTTTGGACTTTCAGATATTATAAAATGAACTTTGATGGATACTCAAATCAGTCAGTTCAGAAAGACTTCCTGGAAAAAAAATTGATAGGAACATACTTGATGTTATATGAGCTCCATGGAAACCTAATCAGTTTTTTGATTAAAAACCTCTATCAGTTTTTTCTAAACTGAACTAACAGCATGTGTTATAATACAATCTAAGCTAGCACTGTGCTTCTGCAAATAAACAACAGTCCAACTTTCTTTTCTTTTTTTCCCTTTTATTTGAGGGGAGGATGGGCAGAGAGAGAGGGAAAGAAAGAATCTCAAGCAGACTCTGTACTGTAGGTGCAGAGAACAATGTGGGGCTCTCTGACATGATCGCTGGATCATGACATGAGCCAAAATCAATAATCAGATGCTTAAACGACTGAGACACCCAGGCCCCTGATTCCAATTTTATTTTCTACAGATGTTCTCATTGTGCCTTCTTTACCATATAAAATAATATATTGTTTCTTATTTCTCCAAACATGGAAAGAAAATTTTGAAACTCTAACATTATCAGAAATAAGGTAAAAGACAAGGGAATATTGCCCCTATTAAGAGACTTAAGGGAATGTGACACATTGCTCTTCATCTTGCATGAGAGACCAGAACAAAATGAACATGACTCATCACAGATTCCTTCCTGTTCTTCCAAGGATTGGAGCATTATGAGTAAAAACAGATTCTGACCACAAATGTATAGATGTCAGTTGTGTCTATGATAATACAGTGACTCTCAGTGAGTTTCTTCTGTCAATTATTTGTTCAATTACTAATGGTGAAACATAAAAGTTAATAAAGATAATAGTGATGATAAATGTATTAGTTTTATATTGCTACCCTGACAAACTACTGTGAACTTAGTGTTTTAAAACTACAAATTTATTATCTTACAGTTATGCAGGTCAGAGTCTGACACAGGTCTCATGAGCTAAAATCAAGATACTGTCAGGGCTGTTCCTTCCTGGAGATTTTTTAATGTTTATTTATTTATTTTTGAGAGAGAGAGAGCGAGAGCAAGCACATAAGTAGGGGAGGAGCAGAGAAAGGGAGAGGGAGAATCCCAAGCAGGATCCACAGTGCACAGCCCAATTTGGGGCTCAAACACACAAACCGCAAGATCATGACCTGAGATGAAAGTGAGAATCCCACATTTAACTGACTGCTGCCCCTCCTCCTGGAGATTTGAAGGAAGGAGTTGTTTCCTTGCTTATTCAGATTGTTGGAAGAATTCAGTTCCTTCAAGTTACAGGGTTGAGGTTCTTGGTTTTTGCAGGCTGTCAGCTCAGTTCCAGTCCCGGCTTTTGGAGGTCACCTGCATTTCTTGGCTTGTGTCTCCCTGCTGCCATCTCTGAAGTCAGCAGTCATAGATAAGTCCTTCTTATGCTTCAAATCCCTCCTTATGTTTCGTCTCTCTATCCCACCATTTTCTGCCTCTAAATTTTTCCTTTTAAATGCTCCCATAATTATATTGGGTCCACTGGGCGATTCCGGGATAATCAGCTCATCTCATGGTTTGCAACTTTAACCACATATGCCAAGACTTTGGCCATGTAAGGTAACGTATTCCCAAAATCCAGAGATTAGGATATGCTTATCTCCTGGGGACGATTATTCTGCTCACCACAGTAATTACAATGGCAGACATCAATCTATATACAACTGTTTCTTAAGTGTCTTGCATATATGAAATAAATTAAACCTTACAGTAATTCTATGAGGAAGATAGTATTATTATCTCCATTTTGTTTTTCAAAAATATTTTTTAATTTTTTTTTTTTTTTTTTTTT